>NC_142931.1:21094017-21095639 GCF_046866305.1 Octopus bimaculoides | reverse complement strand
TGGAAGTCCTAAACAGGAAAGTTAAAGGTACTTATTCTTTTACCCTTAACTAATTGGCAAAAACAATCTACGCTTCTCCAGGCCGGCGGTGGAGGATGTGTAGTCAACTGAATCAGACCAGTGTATTACTATTACTTAGCAAGGCATGAACACTTGCATCATGGTGTACGTAATACAAAGTAACAATAAGCCTTTGGTTCGCATAACGCACCAAATATTCGTTTTCGGGAACAGAAAATGACATTTATGTACTGGTTTAAAGATCAGTTGTGAATGTCAGGTGTGAATGTCGTCTCAAAGTCTGTGAGAAAGAGAGTATCTATGGCTATAAGCTTCATTCATGTACGACCTGAAGTTATAGTATTCTGATCATAAATTAAATTTGTTACAATAATCATTTGGAGCAATTGATTATGTTTCTCAATGTCTACATAAGAAGTTTTGGATAGCTATTGATTCACAGATATCAGTTGATTCGAATTCTCGAAATCCGTTTGATTGATGGCAAAATTTGCAAAACTTTCCAAATGTTTGACTGGAGTTAAGATTTTTTTTTAATATTCACAAGAAAGGAAAAAATAAACAACTCGACCAAAATATATGTATTTTTTTTTTTTAAATCGAAACTGAATGTAACACTGAACAGGTATTTTGGGTGAGGTAGATCGATAGGTTTTTAGTCATTGAAGAAAATGCGAGGTAATAATAATCGTATTTGCAAACCTTGACCGATTTTCAAAGAGTAGATCCAGTATTATTGTGAATGTACTTTGCTATATATAATTTCTTCAATAGGAATTATAGACGTATCAAATATGGATTGTTTACATTCTTGCGTGTACAAATTTAATAGTTTCTTTTTAATAGATTCCTGTAAATCAGTATTCTTGGAAGAAAGGCACATTTGTACACTTATGTGTCTGTGCGTATTGTAATATTGCCGTTTATTTATTGTTAACGTATTTTTATGGAATTATTATTGTAATAAATGCTATAAAAATGTACAGCCATAAAATATATACAATCCATGATGTGTGTTAAAGTAAAGTCATCGTGAAATTTTCACAATACCTGAATGGATAGTATAAATGCACAAGTCATCATGAAATATACGCAGTTCATAAGATGTACGACATTGCCGAGAGATGTACAGGTCAGCTATGTAGCACTGCGGTTGTCGTTTAAGCTCACTTCTGATTGGAAGGACCTATGATCAAAGGCATACCAGCCATGACTACTCCATCTTTTTATAGGTATTTGGGACTTCATTATCCAATCAACGTGACCTTTCTTTCCCAAGACACTGGGGTGTCACTTAAAAAGAGATTTGCTTGTCATTTCTCGTATATTGAATAACCACGTAGAGAAGCTCCAGTTTAGTTTTGCCTCTTTATCTTCTGAGTTCAAATCCTGTCGAAGTCATATTCTTTCATCCTTCTACAGCCGATCAAGTGCAATGTATCAATCCAGTACAGAGGTCGGTGTAATCGACTAACTTCTTCCTCTCAAAATTGCTAACCTTGCACGTATATTAGAAACAATTATTGTTATTATTGAGTGAGTGAGAGCAAGGTATACCATCAAAGTGACACTGGAGTATATACGAAGCCCACTATACCCAT
>NC_142931.1:20946517-21089017 GCF_046866305.1 Octopus bimaculoides | reverse complement strand
ATGTTATACTTATGATGAAAGGACATTCTATCTTGTTATTCAATATGCTCTTCAAGATAGCAATGTGTCATTTTAGGGATATTTGATTGCTATTTTCCAGTAAATCGTAGAGGATCTTTGGTGTTTTCGCTTCTAGTTTTCATTGTAGTTGATTAAAACACGTTTGGGGGTGGAAGTCATACACATGCATATATTAACTGCATTGTGAAATAAGCTCTTTTTCTCCTCTATACGAAAAGCAAAGTTTTAGAATTCAAATAAGATTCATGAAGCATGAAGTTAGTGTCACGCCAGGAGGTGTTTTGATGTGATGGACCCTGGGTAAAAAATGTCCCTACTGTCTTTCTCTCCTTTAACTGTCACTAACTTAAAATTATTTTCATAAATTTTATTTCCTCTCCCAACCACAGACCATCTCTAGTTTAACCGGACAGTCTCTCTTTGTTCCATGTTAACATTTGTAATCAAAACTTGACACTGCCAAAATGTATACGGAGAGGTACCCTCATTAATCTGAAATGAGACTTTCCATACTGTTTAATGAGTTTTGAGAAATATATCGCTAGCATGATTCTTGAGAGAGTTGTTGATAAAGATGCTAAATAGCCCCAGGTAAGTCCTGATCTAACAAACCTATGATCAAAGGGTTCCAGTTTTCACTATCTTCCATTTTTGTATATCGGTCTACAATTTACCATACATATCTCTCTATCTCTCTCTCTCGTCGACGACGACAATAATTTGTGATTGAGGGAGGTTTGACTGCTATATCTAGCTGACTGAGCGACCGCGTAGAGGAGCTCCCTCGTTGATAAAATATATTCAGGGGTGGGGGGACAAAGGTTGGAATTAATTATTTTTTATTCCATTTTTATTTTTATTTTATTTTTAAATTAGGTTGTGTAAGAAAAATATTCTGTATGGCTGTAGAAATATATTTAGAAATATTTGGGCACTGAAGTGAAGAAAAGAATTTTTCCCCTCTTGAGAAATACACACACACACACACACACACACACACACACATATGCATACACTCACACATGTACATGTGTGTGTGTATGTTCACATACATGCGTACATTCTCACAAATGCACGTGTGTTTATATATATTTGGGGTGGGGAGTTTGTGTGTATATCATTATCTTCTTTCTCATCATTATTCTTTTATGCCCACTTTCCATGCTGGCATGTATTGGATGAGTTGCCACAGTCGGAATCACACATTCGGAGGTATTGCTCACATAGGCAGGTCAGAGGGCCACATCTCACGAGTGCATTTCAGTTTTGGTTTGATTTTTATAGCTATACACCCTTCCTAACCCCAACTACTTTACAGAGTGTTCTAGGTGCATTTTCGTGACTCCAGCGCTACAGAGATAATCTATATAACAAAACTTTGGAGAGAACCTCTGGGCATCCACTCTACTAGAAATAGATGCCAAATCTCCCTCAAACCACACTTTGATATTACAAAAGGATACAGTCCTAGAAAAATAGTTGAGATGGCCACGGCAGGATTACTTTTCAATATTGATTTATTCAATTAAAGCTAATGTATGGCTTAAACAGCAGCAACATAAAATAGACATAACTCACCACTAAGCTGTAATGGTGTTGTAAGACTCTATTGAGTTCATTTTCTCTTGTCAGTGGGACCAGAAGATTAGTTGCAGCCCAGTAGTAGACTCATTTATGTATCAATACATCTGATCAAGTATAATAAATATCTCTTATTATGAAGTTAGTATTGGCTTCATTTCTTGATGAACGAATGATTGAGAAGGAATTATGCATAAAAAAACCATAACCATCACTTTCAAAGTGGAAGCACATGGCCTAGTGGTTAGAGCAGTGGACTCACGGTTGAGGTATCATGGGTTCAAATCTCAGACCAGGCAAAACACCCAAGCTCCAGAAGGTAATGGCAAACTTCTGCTGACTCTTTTGCCACAACTTTCTCCCACTCTTTCCTCTTGCATCTAGCAGCTCACCTGTGACAGACTGGAGTCCCATCCAGGTGGGGAACCTATATGCCAATGAAGCCAGGAAACCAACCCTTATGAGCCAGGCATGGCTCAAGAAGGAACAAACAACAATCACTTTCAAACAAGTATGACTTAGTAGCATATACCATGCTTTAGTTAGTTGTTTTAAGTGCCTCTGTACTCCACACAGACATAGACACATGCTCAACCCTCTCTCCTTTGACCCAGCAGAATAATCAGGATGTCACAGCTGGAGGCAGTAAGGGCTGCACTAGCACATGGCTGGTACTCATTTCAGCTGAAAAGAATGGAGCAACATGAAATGGAGTTCCTTGCTTAAGGTTACAATGTACCACCTGGTCCAGTAAGAGTAAAATGTGAAGAATTAGAGAGATGTTCATGTGACATTTTAAATGATTAGCATTTTAACAGATCAATAGCACTGTGAGATAGCAATAATGTCATATATCAGTAGTATACTAAACTTAGGTTAATGTCACACACTGATAGCTCTAGGAAGCTTAGTTAATGTCACACAGCAGCTATGATATATACATTAGTTAATGTCATACTGTGGTAGCACAGTAAATCTTGGCTAACATCACACATCAGGTTTATGATAAACCTTGATTAATATCACTCATCAGTAGTGATGTGTCTTGGTTAATGGTTACACACTGGTAGTTATGTGAATATTAATGTCACAGCTGTAGTGATTTACCATATATATATATATATATATATATATATATACACACATATGTGTGTGTGTGCGCAGCTCCATTTCTTGACATCTGTGTCATAGTTATAAATGAATGTCAGTTTTACAACTAGTGTCATTCATTTTCAATATTCTGCAAGAACATGTCTGGTTGTGACAAAATATTACCTTGCTTGGAAACAGGTGAGGATTCATAACAGGAAGTCTATCTGGCTCTGGAAAGTCTGCCTCAATAAACTTTTCTATGCGAGTATGGAAAAGTGGACTTTAAATCAATGATGATGATAATGTTACGCACATCAGGAGCACTCTGAACAATGGTTAATGTCACAACAGTATCCTTATACATATTATTTTAATGTCTAAAAATAAATTACATGAGTCAGTCAAAAGATTACCAGTGACTGGCAAAAATACCAGTGACTGACAAAGATTCACCCACCAATATGTTACCAACTTTATGTTATAAACTCACTTCTTCGTGAATACTTGTAACCGTCTGGTGTCGGTGCTATAAAAAAATGCATCCAGTTCATATTGTGAAGTTGCTAGCAACTCCATAAAATGGTTGGTGCATGAATGAAGGCAAAGTAACTGAGAAAGCGTCTTCTTAGTCTAGTCAAGAATAAGATGACCTCTCTAGTACTGGTGCCACAATAAAACATACCCAGTAGATTTTGTAAAGTAGCTGGCTATCAGGTAAGAACCATGCAAAAAATAGAATTAGTATAAGTGTGTAGTGATCACTGATCCATCCAATTGTGTAGTCATTGCTGATATATATGTAAACAAGCACATGGTTTCAGCACACTTTCTGAAGTAACAGCAGAAGTGACAACACTTGCCCAACGTGTTGCACAATCAGATAAAACCCAGACTCATGTGGTTACAAAGCAAGCTTCTTAACCACACAGCAAATGTAGTACAATATCTTTTATTAAACAAAAAAAAATAGTAAGAAAATCAATAATAATAAAAAAAACAGCTGTCTTGTGAACTTACCTCTTCCAGGAAGGTCACCTAGAGAAATATATTCCCCAACATCTGCTATCTTAATATCAGCTTTTTAATAAATGAATAAGCACTTAATTGAACTCCACCCTACCCTGGTTCCTGACTAGACCATTCAAGTAAGTTGGTTCACTAGCAGCCACCTCACCTACACCTCTTCCACTCTTTTTCTTAAGTTATATATACATATATATGTATGTATATGTATTATATATATATATATATATATATATATATATATATATATATATATATTCCCCTTTGATATAGCAGGACCTACAACCAGTTGTTAGAACATGCACACACATACTTATATATAAATTCATCTAAGTATCTATAATCTAAAACCTGTATTCAACAGAAATTGCTTTGCATTTTTATTTTTTATTTTTTTGTGTTTTTATTTTCTAAGTATAAGGAACTGAACTGAAGCACTCATAAAAAATGCACACAAGGAGTGGTCTAGCAAGAATCAGTTGGACACAGTGATAAATATATAATCTAGATACTTACTCATTGTTGGCAAGGTAAAATAAAATTGGCCAGGAGAAAAATAACACAGAGTTAGATTGAAAACACAATGTAAGTTTTCAGAAAATACTCATGATGAAAATGTGTATTAGATATGTTATATTTTTCCTTTTCTTTACTTTTACTTATTTCAATCATTAGACTACAGCAATACTGGGGCACTACCTTGAAATCAATCCTAGTATTTATTTTTTCTTTCTTTTAAGTCTAGTATTTATTCTGTTGTACTCTTTTACTGGGGTGTAAACAAACCAACACAGGTTGTCAAGATGTGGGAAGGACAAGCACAAAGACACACATACATATTATGTAATATATAAACACAACAGGCTTTCCATACAAGGGGCTTCTTTCAATTGCCTTCTACTAAATTCACTCCCAAGGCATTGATCGGCCTGGGGCTATATAGTAGAAGACACATGCTCAAGGTGCCACACAGTGGGATTGAACCTGGAACCATGTGGTTGCAAAGCAAGCTTCTGCTTCTTTTTTTCTGTATCCCATGTTCCTTTTATTTTTATCCCATCTTTACCATCTTTTCCTTTTTTTTTTTTTATTATTACATTTACTCCTTTTTTTCTCAACTCTGTTCCCTGTCATACTCTTTCACCTTTTCTCACCATCTTACATCCCTCTGCCTAGAATCGTTGCCCACTCTCTCTTTTCTTCTTCTGGTATAGGGCCCATTCTGCCTTGTAGAATCATCACTTCTGATGATGCCATGTAAAATGCAGCCAGTGCACTCTATAAAGTGGACATTATGAAAGGCAAACAGCTGTAGAAACTACACCAAAGTAAACATAGGAGACCAACACAGCCTTCAGACTAGTCAGATCCTGTTGAACTGGGAATACCTACATACATGTGTGTGTGTGAAGATGCATGGCCTTGTGGCTAGGGTGTTGCACTCATGATAGCTAGATTGTAAGTTCAATTCCCATCTGTGGAGCAAAATACTTCATTTCACATTGCTCCAGTTCACTATAGAATAGCCTTCCAAACAGGGGGGATGTTTGCATGCTCACCTAGCCAGCAGGGTGCATCATATGCATATATACGCGCACACGCACACACACACACAGAGGGTGCGGTGAATAAATCGTTGCCTAAATTACGCAAAAATGAAAATAACACTGACATCCTATTTTAACATATATTTACCAAAATTACATAAAAGTATCTTGAAATACTAAACAGAAAACTTATTCAATAAAATCACCATTGGCTTCAACTACAGCCTCCAGTCGACTTTGGAATCTCCTGCAACTCTTCTGGACAGTCTCCTTGTTTAAGTTGGTGAATGCTGCCATAATCCTTGCCTTCAGTTCATCTTTGGTGTTACAAGGAGTTTTGTTGGTCTCTCGCTCAACTGCACCCCACACATAATAATCAAGGGAGTTAGGTGGCCAGATGTTAGGGGTGGTGTGGTCACAGAAATTGTCTGTGTAGCATGGTGCAGAGTCCTGTTGCCAGACACAGGCTCCTCTAGCAGCCACCCTCTTGACTCAGGGCAACACTACTTCCTCTAGGCATTTGATGTAGGCCTCCGTGTTGAGTCTGAGGCCATGTGGAAAGATGAATGGAATTATAACGTTGCCATTGCTAGTGATCACTCCAAACACCATGATGTTGTCTTGATGTTTGATTTTCATCACTCTCGGTACATGTCCTCAGATTGACACCCAAACACTCTGAAATGTTCATATTGAAGCTTCCGGCACGAATGCCGAGCAGTACAGCATGTCATTTCCAAATTTCTGGTAGAGTGAATTGCATCATGGTTCTGTTTTTCTCACAGACAGTGCCCAACTGACCCTACTATACTGTGTGGTCGACAAAATCAAAAACAATCAATGCACATGCATGAAATTAAAGATATAAAATGACGTCAATTTACCCATTGCACCCTGTATATATATACATATATCATCATCATCATCATCATCGTTTAACGTCCGCTTTCCATGCTAGCATGGGTTGGACGATTTGACTGAGGACTGGTGAAACCGGATGGCAACACCAGGCTCCAGTCTGATTTGGCAGAGTTTCTACAGCTGGATGCCCTTCCTAACGCCAACCACTCAGAGAGTGTAGTGGGTGCTTTTACGTGTCACCCGCACGAAAACGGCCACGCTCGAAATGGTGTCTTTTATGTGCCACCCGCACAAGCCAGTCCAGGGGCCCTGGCAACGATCTCGCTCGAAAATCCTACGGGAGCCAGTCAGGCGGTACTGGCAACGGCCACGCTCAAAATGGTGCATCTCATGTGCCACCCGCACAAGAACCAGTCCAGGGGCACTGGCAACGATCTTACTTGGCTTGCCGGGTCTTCTCACGCACAGCACATTTCCAAAGGTCTCGGTCAGTAGTCATCGCCTCGGTGAGGCCCAATGTACAAAGGTCTTGCCTCACCACCTCAGCCCAGGTCTTCCTGGGCCTACCTCTTCCACGGGTTCCCTCAACTGTTAGGGTGTGGCACTTTTTCACGCAGCTATCCTCATCCATTCTCACCACATGTCCATACCAGCGCAATCGTCTCTCTTGCACGCCACAACTGATGCTTCTAATGTTCAGGGGCCCTGGCAACGATCTCGCTCGAAAATCCATATATATATATAAACCTTAATCCATCTCCATAACCTCACCATTGGCAGTTTGGTTAAGGAGAGGTGAGCAAACCTTAATGTTGAATTATCATCGTACATGTTACTTCAATCCTTAAGCCTAGCTAGCAGAAAACTCCTAATAAGTTTTATTTTTCACTGAGACTAAATACATATAGATGTAAGTCCGTTTATGTATTTATTCATAAACCACACTGTATCTAGTGTACACTTGTAATTTTCGTTGATAAGTCAACACTTTAACAACTTGACCTATGAATGTAACACTTACATTCATAATTAAATGAATGGAATCTAGTGCTTTGTGTATTTGTGTGTGAGAGATAGAAATACAGACAGAGAGACAAACCACAACAAAGAATGAGAGGGAAACTGCTTAAAACCCAAATAAGTTTACATAGCATTTCACTGCTAAAAAATATATAAGATAATTTTTATGTTTTACATCATAGTTATGTTCTGATATCACATACTGTTGCTTCTATCTATAAAAAAACATTGTAAACTTCTGAAGACATACTGAAATGTTGAATGACAGCATATAGTATTTAACCCTTTAAAGAAAGAAAAAAATTACATTAGATAGTGTTATAGATATCCCCAAAGAGAAGCTGGTCTTAATTTGGAGCACTTTTGACCTAGAGCTGAACAACATCAACAATGACTATCATCTTTTCTTGAGTAAAATATATAAGAAAAAGTGCCTGTGTGTATTGATGATAAATAGTCATAACTAAAGTTAATGTTTTAGTTGTTGGTGGTGGTGGTAGTGGTAGTGGTGGTGGTAGCAGCAGCAGCAATGTCAGAAATGCAATAGTTGTTTTGCTAGTTGTGATGCTGTTCATAGCAGTGAACATACAAGTAGTAGTAGTAGTGTTTTGTAGTTAAATGCAATAATGGTGATGGTGCTGTTCTTGTTGATGAAGGTGGTGATTTTGTCCATGGCAACAGAGCGGTATTGGTAGTAGTGGCAGTGGTCAGGGTGGTTGTACTTGTGGTAGAAAGAAAGAAAGCTTAGCAATTTCCTATTTAGACTTTGAAACACTGGACTAGCTAGTGGTGGTAGTACCTGGTATCATTCTGGTTGATTATAACAGAAAACAAACAAAAAAAATCAATGCAAACAACTATCAACTATGGTGTGTGTCTTTCAGGAGACATGTACACGCTGAATAAATGTATATAAAATGTCCACTTGCATATTCCTTTTTGGAACATAGCCAGTTTTTTTTTTGTTTGTTCTTCATTTGTTAATGCTAAAACCTGCATTTGGAGCATTTCAAAGTCAATAGCTGTTGTTGTTGTTGTTGTTTTTTATCAAGTAGTCTTAGTTAAGCTGCTTCATTCAAGCTGATCTACTACTGCATATTAGTAGATGTCCCACAGGTTGATTCCAGCACTTCAGATTTTGTTGAGGAGGTCTAATAAGATAGAAACATTGTCCAGAGTTGCCTTTCACACTTTTGCTGTTTTTACCTATTTTGACCTATGAACTGTGGTGTGCTTATAATTGGACACTGCTTTTAAAAGAAACTGTAGCAGCCTCTGAATGTGGAAGCCCAAGATTGAACCAAGAGCTTTAGATCTTCAATCTAAAACTTTCCTGCTGGTATCATAAAAAAAATTAAAATATGCTGTCTTTTCCTCAGCACGTAATTATTTATAATTAGATTATTTTGATATTCCCTGCATTAAATATTCATTTTGACCCAGACCAAAAAGCAGATTTATGAACATTTTAACACCCATCTCTTCTACTGTTACCCAATACTGACCACTGCTATCATGTTGAACAAGGGGCCATATCAGATGTTATATTTTGGAGACTTCTGCATCTTAATAGAAGACAAAGATCACCCACCTACATTGATGTTATTGGTAGGGACATACAACATGAAACCAGGGACCTACCAAAGCTAATAGGAGATTCCTGGTGCAGCATTGTGAAACACAACTTGGTTGCAACTGCTTAAAGATAATAAATTTAACACTGAACTATTTTCTCATGTAGAGAGTGTCCCTGAATGTTTAACCTCTATAATTTATTTTATATCTTGTAAAAAAAATTCAAAATCTTATAAATCTCATTTTTCTCCAAATTTCTTTCAACCCATTTGTTACTACTTTCATTTTAATTTTGAGACTAATGAAGGATTTAGTAAAACAAATTTGTCATTACTAAGCTCGTATTTGAAACATAAATTTACATGAAATTTTGATGAATACTTTTCATTCAGATCACTTTAAAACAGGTAGTTTGTATCATAGAACAGGAGCAGTCTCAGGCTGGTTGATACTAAAAGAGTTAACGAATGTTACTTAGCCCTGCTGTTGCTGCATGTGACTATGATATATATAAAACTACTTCTGGCTAGGATTTTAGTCTGTCTTAATTAACAATTCCAGATGATCTGGTTCATAATGAGGTATGCTTGTTGAGGGAAGGGTACTGTAATGGAATGACCACAGTGAATTTATACTGGAGATCTATAAACTTGTCCAATACCACAACTTCAAACATACAAGCAACACCATCACGGTCACTACTGCTATCATCACTACTTCACTGTTTGTCACACAAGCAAACCACTACTGGCTCCACCACTATCTCTGCCATATTATCTTCATCATCATCATCACCATCATTATTAAAGCAGCAACTAACTCTGAATATAAAAGTTTCCTTGGATTAGAAAGCAATACTTAGATGCTAAATAAAAGTCATAGTCTGCAGATGGCAGTGAAAACACTGATTAAGATTAGTAAGAGAAGATATTGAGTACTGGTGGTGGCAGTGGTGGTGGTGGAGGTCTTGTTAAAAGAGAGTAGCATAGATTGATGGATAGATGGATCTATGTATACTTGTGTGTGTGTGTTTGTGGAAATATGCAAACAAATAAAATATATGCATGTATATATATATATGTGTGTATTTTGTATGGTGAGCAAAGGAAACCAAATAATTTAATTCCCCAAAGATTTTCTGCTGTAAAATAATCCATTTCCTGCCAGGAAAGCAGAAAGATGAAAAGTGGGGAATTTGTCTAATATATACATACATACACACAGACTCATAATCTGTATGTGTATACATACATACATACATACATACATGCACACACACAACATATATATTAATATATTATACTTATACCTCTTCTAGTTGTAGTTTCATATACTTTTGGTGATGGTCATGTTGAGTGTGTTGGTGAAAGCAATAGTGGTGTTGCTCTTTCTTTTAATTTCAGAACAGGTACTTAAAATTTGGCATACTCAGAGATCTGTTGTTGGATAGCAGCAACCAGGCATTAATAATGCAAATATTCTAGACTTATGTATTCTTTTTTTTACTTTATTTTTATTTGTTGAGAGTTTGTTTCTTTTTTATTCCCCCCCCCCCTCCACTCCCATTTAATTTATTTTTGAAGTTAAAATAAGAACTTCCACTTGGCCTTACTTATAGAACCTCTTAACAACAATGATGCTGGGTTGGCAGCTGTTTCTGCTGCTACTTATACTACTATTACTACTACAAGTTTGGTATGTTAAGAAAGGGAACTTCTGCTATTTACAGCTATAAACATGTTCCGAAGCAGTGACCCTGGTACATACTAACAAGAAATAATCAAGATTAGAAAGACCCTTCATTGTAACAGCTACCTTTCCAATCATATAATAACAGCTTCTGAAAACAGGGCCCTAAGGGTTTAAAATGTTAACCAAAAAGCTACCAAGTTCTGTCTATCTTTAATAAGAGATATGTTGGAGAAAAACTCTGGAAGAAAAATTCTGGAAATCTGTGGTCCATATAATATCAAAATTCAAAAGTAGGTCTACTACCCTTCAGGGACATATCTTCTGAACAAAACTACTGTCAAGAGATCATGACCAAGAGCTGTGTGTATTCCATCCCATGTAGCTGTGGTTGTGAATAAGTATGGGTTGGCTGTGGCTTGGACTTGATGTTTACAGAGATATTAACTGTACTCTTCAGTCAGCTTGACTTTTGTGAAACTAATGATGAAAGAAAACATGCATAGAAAATTGCATTAAAAAAGTGTATATTGTTAGAGAAGGAGGAGGAGGTCGTGGTGGTGGTGATGGTGGTCAGCATCATTGTTGTTGTGGTCGTGGTCATAGTTCTGGTTGCAGCAGGTAGTGCTGCGGTGATCATGTGTTGACAATGTGGGTAATAATAATAAAAATATTGATTTAAAATTTTGGTGCAAGGCCAGCAAGTTCAGGAGGGAGGGTAAGTCCATTACATTGACCCTTAGTGTTCAACTGATATTCATTTTATCAACCTCAAAAGGAAGAAAGGTAAAGTTAGCCTCAGCTGAATTTGAACTTAAAACGTAAAGATAGACAAAATGCTATTAAGTATTTTGCCCAGTGTGCTCACAACTCTGCCAGCTCGCCACCTTAATAGCAATAAATGTGGTATAGAGTTGGTGAGTGTTTGTTGCAATGTTGATTTCAGTGTGTATTGCCCTTATCCTAGTTTTGTTAAACCCCACATCATATTCAATGCATCTTTCTCTTCTAATACAATAAATTGCACCTTGAAGGATATTTGGCTACTCTTTCTTGCAAGTCAAAACGATCACATAGGTGCTTATATTATTGTTGTTTTTGTTTAGCTTCAGGCCTCCCCTAACCCAGCTGAACTATGAGCCAAAGCATTCTAACCATGACCATCCCATCTTTTTTTACATGCAAGAAAACTTAGGAATCATATTATTTAATATGTCCATATGACTGGGGATGATTTGAAGGAATTTTGAAGTTACTTCTAGCTGATCGAGTAACTGCATAGAGGCTCATGGCTGTCAGAGTTGGTTATGTGTAATTTTGGTGATGTGTTCTTTAACATTCCACTGGCATAGGAATCTATGTCACATCTGCTAAATTGGTTATCTCCAGAAGCCAAGGATAAGAGCCAGGCCTTTAAAAACTCCTTTGTGCTTAAGCAAGCGTCTATATTTACCTGAATTACACATACAGCATTGAATTAAGCCAATGCAGGATCTTGACCTCATAGAAATAGCAGCTAAATCTTCCTCAGATCACCAACATATATCCACATATGCTGACATAGAAGTAAACACATTCATATACATTCTCACACACATGCACGAACTCATTCAACACACTTTGACACTGACACAAGCACTCACTTGCACATACTCATTCATACACACACACACACACACATGTACATACACACATGCTCATTCACAAAGTCATGTTCATTCACAAACACAGTCATTCACACATTTATTTACAAACATGCACTCATTCACACATTCATTCACACAATAACATTACAGCAATGAACTACAACCTCTTCATAGAATCTGTATACAGTAATGTAGATAGAGCCAGCAAGAAGTCAAGAGTAGCCATGAAGACAGTACAGGTAGGTGATGGCATTCAAAACATCTCGCCATCATCCAAATAATTCATCCTACCTATTATTTAGTTACTAGTTCAAGCCTCTTGTGGTCCTTGCAAATACTTGAACATACGTAAACACATACATACACACATTCAGTAATGTTGTTGTTGAATCTACACAGATGATGTACAAACTGACTTCTCTATTGCTTACTATCTCCTTCTGACCCCCGCCTCTCTCACACTCTTTTTCTCTTTCACACATCTCAGTAAATATAAATAAATGGAAATAAATATAAATATCACAATGAGCAACCGGTCATGTGACACACTCTCCAGTATTTGCTCGCTCTCTCTCCCTCCCTCTCTGTGTGTGTATGTATGTATGTGTGTGTGTGTGTGTGTGTATCCTCTCCATCTCTCTTCCTCCTGCATATACACACATGACAACAAATAACTAATTACTTGACACTTATTAAGCACATGTTACATTTTTATGAAACCTCTCTCTCTCTCTCTCTCTCTCTCTCTCTCACACACACACACACACACACGCGCGCGCGCACATTAATACAGAGTTAGTCATGTGCTATATGTACACATGGTGTGCAGCTAGTCATGTCGGGGTTTTTTTTCTCATTCACACACATACCAAATATAAACCTGGTGATGTGACAGAGAGAGAGAGAGAGAGAGAGAGAGAGACTGGTTCACAAGCTAGTCATGTGATCTATTTACTTATCCAGACACATTATTCTACACAGACACATGTTCACACATACATACATACACATGCTCACGCACTATACAGCTGATCATGTGACACATGTATATACATGAGGTATTGCTATAATCGTGTTAACTGTCTCACACGAGCCGAGAGAGCCTATACACAGCTAGCTGCTCGATCTGCTAGAAATAGCAGTGAAATTCTCTGAAAATCACACTCAACTGTCTTAGAAATAAGGACACATTGGTCAATATAGTCCTAGGTAAAAAATAAAAAAAGTCGAACTTGATGATTAGGGCTGGAACACTTTTGATCATGTCTTTCTCAGAACTGATATGAGGTTAAACAGAAGCTATTGTACTACATGCGTAACACGATGGCCAGCTGGTCCGATAGTTTCGTTCATTGGTACTGTATGCACTATTTTTGGTAGGTGCCAGTGCATGAACTCTACGCCCTGGAATCACTGTAACTTCTGAGTTATAGCTATAAATATGTATATGTATTTACTTGTGTGTATATCTATCTTTTATCTTTATATACACTCGCTCACATCATGTGTAATGTGTACATATGTCGTGTCTATAGAAGTCTTTGTGAAAGGGAGCCATTCGCTCTTTTGCACATGTTCACACATCCACACTAAAATCAAAATACAAGTGATCGTGTGACTTCTCTTACTCATATAACATACATACACAACTTCAGCATACGGCGGAGCCTCTACATGGTGGTTTGACCTGCTAGAAATAGCAGTCAATTTCTCCTTAAATCAAAAACAGCAATTACAGGTGGCTCTACTAGACCTATATCTTTTTGCTATTGTGTGTGTGTGTGTGTGTGTGTGTGTGTCTGTCTGTCCGTCTGTGCGTGCGTGTAAATACATGCATACACACATTTCAGCACATCATTGAAGCTGCTGCTGCTGATTGCTTGTAGTTTGTCCATACTGTTGCCATGCCAATAAATCTCTTACTCCCCTTCTTTCTCTCTCTCTCTCTCTCTGGAAGAAGAGAAAAGTGAATTAAACGGACTGTTTTCTAATTGTTGTTGTTGTTGCGCTCGACTTTATTCCCCCCCCCCATCACTGTCGCCGCTACCATTCGTATCACTTCACCATTCCGAATTCTGTATTAATGGGTGTTGTTTAAATGGCGAGTGGTAGATAGATGATGCCTTGGCTGACCGTGTATGGCGGTGGTGGTGGTGGTTTGTAGCGGTATGGCTATGGTAATTGTACACTGCTAATTGTAGCAGAAGCAACAGCATTGGTAGTAGTTATATGGTGGTTGTCGCAGCGGCTGTAGTGGTTCTTAATGGTGTGGTGATTGAGGTACAAGTTGTAGTTATAGGGTTGACTGCAGCGGCAGCAGCAGCAGTAGTAGTAGCAGTGGTGGTGGTGGTGATGATCGTGCTTGTGTCGGTGGTAATTATTTGTGGTTGGAAGTGGAAATGGTTAATGGTGTGGCATCAGCAGCGTCTATAGTAGTAGTAGTAGTAGTAGTAGTAGTAGTGGTGGTGGTGTTTAGGTTGACGATGGCGATGGTGTTGAAGAATGTGATGGTAATAGTATGGTGAGGGTGGCGTTGGAGATTCCAGCGACTGTCCTGAATGCATCAGTGGCAGCAAACGGAACAGAAGAACGAGTGAGTAGTAGTAGTAGTAGTAGTAGTGGTAGTAGTATTGGCGGTGGTGGTGGTGGTATTTCACTGTGTTGCAGTTGTGTTGGTGGGGTTTAGTGGCAACTCTAGCAGAAGCAACAGTTGCAATGTTGTAAAAAGGTTGGTGATTATAACAACGGTAGTAGTGCTAGTAGTAGTAGTAGTAGTAGTAGTAGTTGCTGGTATTCCTGGCACAAGTGAATGGTCTTTACTTTGAGTGTATAAGACAGCTGTTGGGTTAACAAACAGCGAATGTTGCTTCTGAATGGAAACCATGTAAATGAAGATATATATATATATATATATATATATATATATATATATATATATGTGTGTGTGTGTGTGAGTGTGTATATATATATATATATATCTGTGTGCGTGTGAAAAGCGTTAGGAATGTGTGTATATACTTGTATATGTGCCAGTGATAAGTGTGTGTTTATGCCGTTATGGCTACGTCAGGTAAATATTAATTATATACCAATACACGAGCGTGCGTGAAATTCGTTCTTATGCATATATATGTTTCTGCGTGTGTATCGTAACCATACGCATATGTTCGTGTGTATGTGTTTGCGCGTGCGCGCGTTTAGATTTATCAGTGAGAAAAACAATGCACACATACAGTTACTTGCTTTTCTACATTTTGCTTAAGCTAAGAAATGACTCGTCTGCTACTCCGAGTTTACGTTTCTTTTCTTCATGCACACGTACGAGCGCGCGCACATTCTCATTATGCGTATGCATGTATGAATGTTGATATATCCATAGAACAATCTTCATCGAAACTGACAATGATACTACTATGTGTGTGTGTGTACATTCATACATGTGTGTGTGTGTACATTCATACATGTGTGTGTGTGTGTGTGTGTGTATATATATGTATATATATATTTCTACACACATACATATATAGAAATACACGCACACACATTGAAATATGTTGAATATATAAAGTATATGTTTTGTTGAAATTTTTGCCTCACAAACTACAATCTTCAGACGAGACGATCACAATTCAGTACATATTGTGTGTTGGGGGGGGGGCTGAAAAATTACTGGCTTTGGATAAAAGAAAATACAGGAGGATCAGTGAGTTGCGATTTTATCCAACATATTCCTCTATCAGATTTACACAGATATTGCAGAGGTCCTTCAGTTTTTCTAAATCCTGTAAAAGAATTCAGAAGGTTGGGCTTCCAACCAGGCCTTTCACAATACCCTTAAAGCCAGGAACTTTTTATCCCCACCCACCTCGCATAGATAGATAGATATGTGTGTTTTATGTGTATATATATATTACAGCCATATATATATTTACAGCTATTTCCTAACTAGCATTGATGGAATTGTTTCCTTTTGTTTATTTCATGGTTTTGTATGTTGGAACTATTGTTATCACATCTGGATGTCCTCCCTATGGCTAATTTACTCAACTGCAAAACAGGTGTAGAACCTGTTTTATGTTACACACAAACTAGAACAGAACTGCATTAATTCCTTGTATATGGAATATTAAGATAGAATAAGGTCTTGGAATGTTGCATGCAATAAAACCTTTTGATATGTGCATTTGTATCTGTCTAACACATGTAAAACGACTGAACAAAGGGATACATATTGTGCAAACATGGCTGTATGGTTAAGTTCACTTTGCAGTCATGAACATTTGGATTTAGTCTCACTGAACAGAGACTTGGGTAAGTGTCTTCTGCTACAGTCCTAGGTTGAGCAATGCTTTGTGAGTGAACTTAGTAAGCAGAAACTGAAAAGTACCCTGTCATGTGTGTGTGTATGATATATGTACTTCTGTACACATGTGCGTGTTTGTTTACATCTACACTTGCTTGTATGACACGCAATGTTGTTGTTGGCATTTCTGAAGATATCCCTCACTTGAGAAACAGAAAAGGCATCCAGTTATAAAATAATGCCTCAGTAACATGCTTGTCTAACATATGCTATATGGTGAAATGGATGTAAAAGCAAAATGAAATAAAAAATAAAAAATTATATATATACATATATGTGTAAGTAACTATAGAACGCAGCCAACATTGTATAGACAGATGTAAACACCTTGTCTTTATATACATTATCTTGAGTTCAAATAGAGGGCAATATAGTGTAGTCTGGGATATACTGTCTGAATAAAAATCAAGATGGCCAAAGCTGGAACACCATTGGTCATAGGTCTGTTCAGTCATGGTTGACCTATGGTAAGTCAACACCATGAACCAATAAAGAAGCCCATGTAAGAAAAGGCAGCCAAATCTCCTTCAAATCATACTGTACCATCTGAAAGAAGGAAAAGACACATTACATAATATAATCCTATGTACTTCTAAAAAGGCATGATGGGCACAACTGGAACACCTTTCATCATACATCTTCTCAGTGAAGGCTTATCTGGGACTTCACAACAACCATGACAGCAATTTGGGCCTGCAAGAAATAACAGCCAAATTCCTTTCACATATGACCTTAGCATCTAGCAAAAAGATGGACAGATTGGATAATGTATAGATTATGTCAAAATTAAAGTTGTGATTATCACTGTTGGAAAGTCTTTCATCATAGAATTGTTCAATCATTGCTAACCTGGGGTCAAACAACAACAACAACACCGTTTTCATTATGATGTAATTGATAAAATGAATGCTGCCAATATACTGCTTTGTGCTGAGAAGTTCTCTGTGTTTTCTTTTGGTTATATGTCTTTATGTGAGTAAGAATGCGAATACCATTATCCATTGATCAACTCTCTTGAACGTAACATCGCGGCATGACAAGTACCTCTGATAATACTTATATCAAAGTGTGTGTATGTGTGTATTTTTCTTTGTGCTTTACAATTTCATAGAAAGGAACAGATAATACCTCAAACTGACAGATTATTAGGTCATTATTATTACATTGGTAGGTCTGAGCTTTCTACTTATTCATCACTAATGTAACCTTGTTGTGTATATTTCCCAAAGGTATAGCAAGAGAGGGAGTGTAGTGGAAGGGGAAGCAGACCCCCACCCTCTTCCTCATGCAGATGTAAAGGGGCACATTTTCCTCTGCTCTGTTATGCCTGTTAAGTTGGTGAGAAGGGGTTAAGCTCCAAAAGTGACTTTGCCCCAGGCACTAAGAACCTTTGCTATTCCATTGGTACAGCTATGCCACTGGTATATTCTGAGGTCACTTTCAATGACACAACCTTCCCCTAAAGCCTGTGGCCTTCTGTCTGTATTAGAAATCATTAGTGTTTGGTAGTGGCAGCAGCAGAGAAGTGATAATGGGCTTGGGAACCCTAAGTTTATCATGACCACCACCACCAAAACATACATACAATGAGTTTGTAAAGACAAAAAAGTGGAGTTTGTTTTTGAGAAAGTTCCAACTATACCTATTCTGATATTGTTTCACTTTCATACAATAGTCCTCTATTCTCTCTATCTTGAAGTATCATCTTCAAAAGTTTTTAGTCAATCATATGAAACCTGGTACTTATTGCAGTCTTGTACTTATTTATTTAATCTATAGTTAACAGATCACTATGATTACATTATTGACACAATACCAATGTTTGAAACTATTAAGCCTAAACATAGACATAGTTACTGATACACATGATGACAGAATCCACCACTAGCTTCAATGATGAGCACTCAGTTTGATATCACTTGTTGGATAAATTAAAATGTAGGTGACTGAGTATTCCACAGACATATGTACATATATTTCTGTTGAAATGTACTGCCTTTGATAAATATGACAAATTCAGCACAATAACAGTCATTATTGAAATAGTGTTTGCAATGTAAATTTTGGTGGAAGGGCTTAATTTAGATCACTTTAATACAGGAAGTTTGTATTATAGAAACAGGGGAAAGTCCCAGGCAGGTTGATATTGAAAGAGTCTCTTGCAGGTTTCTTGCTCATCTGCAAGAAACAGCAACCAAATGTCATTGAAATCACATCCTACTGCCTTAGAAATTAATGGACACATTGGCTCTAATAATCCTAAATTGTGTTTATCAACTGGTGATCAATAAAGACCATGACTTTAAACTACATGGTACTGCAAAGGAGGCAACTGCTCAAATAATTGGAGAATTGTGATTGCTATAATGTATACCACGCCTTCCATGTATCCTTACTAGTGAAGAAAATATGGAACTAGCAGTATTTCATTAGCAGATGTTCATATTTCAACCACTTCAACAAAACATTTACCATCTGTTTGGAGCTACAAGACATTTACACTACTTAGGCCCCTAAGTTATGATTTGCATGAGCAGGAAGAAGTTGTGTAATGCCATCCACATGTTCTCGTCGTGAATCTTCTGGATCCAATAGCACAACATGGTCAGGATGGCTGGAGATGAGACTGAATGCAGAAACTGTCATGGACTTAGTAGTTTAACAAGCAGTCATCTGTAAGGGCACCACTTTGATGTTATTGTCAGTGTTGTTTTCTTTAGCTTTTTATTATCCTTTATTGGACTTTTAGTCAAAGGTCAATTAATGACCAATCATGTGCCACATTGTCACGTGCAAGTGAGTGAACATTTGAATCTGGAGTTCTCTTAAGTTAAAAGTAGGGGTCCATCCCTTCCTATGGTCTTATACTGCACAATCGCTAGCTTTGTATCTAAGTTAGAAACAGCTATTTTAGGGTCACATTTTCTCTCTCTTATTCTTTCTCTCTCTGACACACACACACACACACAAATATGACAGGTCTCTATACAGTTTCTGTCTATGTATTCCACTCACAAGGCATTGCTTGACCTGGGGTTATACCAGAAGACACTTTGTCAACATGCTGTACTATGGGAACTGAACCTAGAACTGCATAGTTTCAAAGCAAACTTCTTAACCACACAGCCAAGTATTCTAATATATTCTTCTGCCTCAGGTAGTTTTCAGAAAGATCATCTATCTTCATGAATGCCAAGACACTTTCACAGACATATCTAAAAGTATACAGAAATATCTAAAAATGTACAGGATTAATATTAACATTTTAACAACCAATTTTCCATGCTACAATGGTCATTTGACAATTAGCTGTTGAAATGTTACAGGGAAAAAATGAGCTGCTTGTGTGTTGTGGATTGGCACTGGTTTCTCTTATATCCATTCATTCTTTTCATATAATTGAGACTGAATGTCAGTTCATAAATTTTGCAAAATATGTTTCTTTTTTCCTCACTATTCTTTGTAACCTATTAAGTGATCTTGTTTAGATGTGTGTACATATATTCTCATGCATACACATATTTTGTGTGTGTGTGTGTGTGTGAAGGTACATGGCTTAGTGGTTAGGGTATTCGGTTCACAGTTGTAAGGTCATGAGTTCAATTCCCAACAATACATTGCATCCTTGAGCAAGACACTTTATTTCACATTGCTCCAGTCCACTCAGCTGACAGAAATGAATAGTAACCTGTGTTTCAAAGGGCCAACTTTGTCATGTTGAATCTTCTTGAGAACTACATTAAGGGTACACATGTCTGGAGTGCTGAGCCACTTGCACATTAATTTCACAAGCAGGCTATTCCATTGATTGGATCAACTGGAACTCCTGCCGTCATAATGGACAGAGTGCCAGAGACATATACATATACATATATATATATATATATATATATATATATATATATATATATATATATATATATATATATATATATGTATGTATGTATGTATGTATATATATATATATCCATTTTCCATGCTGGTTTGGGTTTGGACAGGTTGACAGGAGACAGTGAGCAAAAGGATTGCACTCAGTTCTAATGTCTGCCTCAGCATGGTTCCTATGGATAGGTGCCCTTTCTAACACCAACTACGTTACAGAGTGTACTGCGTGCTTTTTATATGGCACTGGTGCATACATTTGTTTTCCTTTTTACTTGTTTCAGTCATTAGACTGTGGCCATACTGGAGCAGCTCTTTGGCAAATTTCAATCCTTTACTTTCTGAGTTCAAATCCTACTGAGGTCAACTTTGTTTTCCATCCTTCCAGAATCAATAAAATAACCACTGACTATGACTATACTTCTTCCTCTAAAATGTACGACCTTGTGCTCACATTAGAACTAATTATATATCAGAAGCAGTAAAAAAAAAATTAAAGAACTAAAACAAAATTTAAAAAAAAGTTACTGTATAACTGGAATTAGTTCGAAACAGCTAATTTTGTTGGTTGTTGACATAATCACATGAAGATTAGCTGCACAGTTTTCTGACTAGCCAGGAGGTACAGTTTGCACTTTGTACAACTAACTTTCTGGAAAGTATCTGGAGAACTTTCATGTAAAAGCTGTGATACTGCTTGTGATAGTGGTAGTGGTAGCGATGGTGGGGACACTGCCAGTTGGTTGTTATTAAAGGTAGTAGTAGTAGTAGTAGGTGTGGAGTGGCGGTGGTGATGGTTGTTGTAGTAGTAGTAGTAGTAGTAGATAGTGGTGATCGTCATCATCGTCATTGTACTGTTGATGATGCTGTTCATGTATGTGATAACAGTGCAAGAAATGTTTGTAGTGGTTATATAATCTGTATAAATAGCAAGTTGAATTACTGATTTCAAGTGGTAATTTGAATCTGTTGAAAATAAAAATAGCAGGCTTCTCTATCTTTCATATGGACTCCATCCAGCCATCATCATCATTATTGACAAAACTGTTAATTCATTTGGACAAAATGCTTATGGACTTTCCATCTGTCATTCTGAGTTCAAATTCTGCTTAGGTCAGCTTTGCCTTTCTTCTTTTTGGGGTTGATAAAATAAGTACCAGTTTAGTATGGGGTTGATATTATCAACTATCCCCCTCTTCTAAAATTGCTGGCTTTCCACCAATATTTGAAACCATTATTATTATTTTTAAAGTGATAGATTGGTTGTATCATTACAGCATTGAACAAAATGCTCTGAAGTATTTCTTCTGACTCTTTACATTCTGATTTCGTATCCCACTGAGGTCAACTTGGCCTTTCTTCTTCTCAGATCAATAAAATTAATGTGCAGGGATCAATGATATCCCCTAAAAATTGCTAGCCTTGTGCTTAAATCAGTTGTTGTTATTATTATTAACCATAATTAGTATGAGCACTAGCAACCATATAGCAAAGGCTAGGTTGGCAATCTGATTACACAACTGAAAAATTAGGTTGTGATTACATCACAATCCAGTTTTCTTGATTAAAGCCAGTTGGGAACTTAAACTGCTAGGTCAGCCAGCTGTGACTACAAATACATATGTATTAGTCATCTTTTAAAAGACTAATATATAAAGTAAAAAGACAACCCCTCACACACATACACACAGTCAGGCACATACATGATATAAAACCAAATGATATTTGATAAGTGACTCAATTTTATATAGAGATGGAAGGGTTTACAAATATACTTGAAGCTTCTGGGTACATATATATGCATATATATCATCATCGTTTAATGTCCGCTTTCCATGCTAGCATGGGTTGGACGATTTGACTGAGGACTGGTGAACCAGGTGGCTACACCAGGCTCCAATCTGATTTGGCAGAGTTTCTACAGCTGGATGCCCTTCCTAATGCCAACCACTCCGAGAGTGTAGTGGGTGCTTTTACATGCCACCGGCACGAAGACCAGTCAGGCGGTACTGGCAACGGTCACGCTCGAAATGGTGTATTTTATGTGCCACCTGCACAGGAGCCAGTCCATATATATATATATATATATATATATATATATATATCTTCAAGAAATGTTCTTCTTGTATGTCTACAAGATTGTTAGTGATAGTAAACCAATAGATAATTTACGTTACAGGTCCAACCCACACTAGCATGGAACATGGACATTAAATGATGATAATGATACTGATTGTTGGTCACAGTTCTTCAAATAGTTAATCAAATGAGACATGAGAAGCTCTGTCACATGGCCTGCATAAAATTCTTGCTGCATACATTTCTTTCAAATCACACCCTACCATCTTCAAAAAGTCTTGGTCAGTGTAGTTCTACATACACTATATCTTCATCATAGGTTCTCTCAAGTAAGGTTGAGCTGGGATTAAACAACACCAACATTGATCTTTGTTGTTTAATCTTTTCAACTCCATAAATTTGATGTCAACACATTAGCTGTCAAGTGTTAGATCCATTATTGCATTTGAATACCATCACCTGTTGCTTGCCCTAGTATCACCCATCAAGTGTATTTGATATTGATATCATCTGTTCATTGTACCAATCTTTTATGAAGTATGTAACTAATATCATCACCTCACCTGTTGCTTTTACCTGTATCTTCTATAGCATATATGTAGTATCACTTTATCAACTGGTTCTTTCTCCTATATCACATGTAATATATATCCCTGAGATTGCTACATCAACTATTACTTTTACCAGTATCATCTAAGGTGCATATCTGATGTCACCACAAATACACACACACACACCACTTGTCATTCAAACATCATAACCAGCAGACTGAGAGGTAAAGTAAGTAACCTCATAAAGGTTTCAGTAGTCAAGTGAATAACTTTGTCACATCAACTGTTGCTGTTGCTTTACCTAACTACTTATTGTAATATTTTTCTAATATCCCCACCTGTTGCTTGCATGAAATATCACTTGTTTTACACATCAGATATATCCATTCATATTACACAACTCCTTACCTGCATATATCATCCCTGAAACATACATTGTTTAGCCACACCCTCTGTACACATGTTAAATATATCAACAATGTCATACATCTAACAAACTATATACAGTTGTTTCCAGCTTTCACATAAATCATCTTCCATAATCAGTGGCTGTGGTCACGGTCTCACTATACAATACAGTATAACTCGTTTTAATTTTATTTTGTGAACAATTATTTTAAGTTCACTGCATTTCTAATAACAAAACTGATATGGAAGCATTTGTGTAGCTCAGATGGAATAAATAACATTAGGCATTTTTACTTCATGCACAAGTTTATTAGATTTATTGTGAATCTGTATATTATTTTTCATTGACATGGACATACATACATACTTTTACAAATAGCTATATTGGTTGTTGGTGAGTGAACTCAGATCATAATGTTGTGGGCTCAGGCAGCACATTAAAAAAAGCCCTTCATATTACCTAGTCTGCTCAGCTGAAAATAAGTGGCACCTGAAAACAAGATAGCCCTGCAATGGCTCTTATGTATGTATGTATGTACGTATGTATAGACACACACACATATACATTACAGACTAACACCCAGACACTTTGTGTTGGAGCTTCCAGCGCAAATGCCAAGCAGTACAACATGTCGTTTCCAAATTACAGACAGTGAATTGCACCATAGTGCTGTTTTTTCTCAGACAGTGCCCAACTGACCCTACTATACTGTGTAGCTGACAAAATCAAACACAAACAATGCACTTATGCAAAATTAGAAATATAAAATGGCTACAATTTACCCATTGCACCCTCTCTGTGTGTGTATGTGTATATATATATATATATATATATATATGAAGTATAAGGAAAGGAAAAATTGTAGATGTAGACGAAATTTATATATATATATATATATATATATATTGTTTCATTCTTTTATTTGTTTCAGTCATTTGACTGTGGCCATGATGGAGCAGCACCTTTGGCCAAACAAATCGCCCCCCCACACACACACACTATATGAGTGTGTGTGTATATATGTATGTATGTAAATATATTTAGGTAGTGGGTACATACATGCATACATATATATATATATATATATATAAAAGTAAATGAGTATATGCATATATACGTACAGGTATGTGCATACCGACATCCACCTGTATGTATAGGTGCATATCTGGGTACAGGACATTGCAAACAAACGTAGACGAGAACACACGAGCCACATAGAGAACATTCTACTTCATCAGCTACCCACGTTTTAACACCGGCGTTTCGACGAGCTTCGGGCAGGACGCATCGTTAAAACGGCTCGTCCCATGGATCGCAGATTAAATTTGTATACGCAAATTAAATCTAGCCATGGAGGAATGTAGTGGCGGACAAAAAACAAGACAGGAAAACAAACAGAAAAGGCTTTACGGCCAGACGAGAAAAATTATGTGTGTATGAACGCGATGAGGCACGGAACCGAGAGAGACAAAGTGGTGGCGTGCGTTACTTGGCGAAAGCCAAGGAAGGAAAGGATTATTGACCGGAAGCATGTGACCATGCCGGTGTAAAGGGAAGAGAGAGAGTGGTAGAGGGAGAAAAAGAGGGAGGAAGTAGAAGAATAGGTGAGCAACGAGAGGAAAAGAGAGAGAGAGGAAATACGAGGGGGAAAAGGAGATACGTAGTAGTAACAGAGGAAGAACAAGAGGGGTAAGGCGAGATACGTAGTAGTACAGAGGAAGAACGAGGGGGGGGAGAAAGGAAAGAGAAAGAGATAGAGTAGCGTCGGAGGATAAGTTTACGAAAACTACTTACAATTTTTGTGAGACGCTGCGTTCAATCATGTGAAAACAAAAGTAAATGAGTATATGCATATATACGTACAGGTATGTGCATACCGACATCCACCTGTATGTATAGGTGCATATCTGGGTACAGGACATTGCAAACAAACGTAGACGAGAACATATATATATATATATATATATATATATATATACACATATATACATATATACATATATATATATAAATACATATGTGTATATATATATTTAGGTAGTGGGTAGCGATTTTCTTCACTACTTCGGGGAGTGACGACCCTGCCTGACACGAGTCCTGGGCTCAGCTGGCTCCAGCTGACAGTACCCAGTATGGGCCCCTATCCAGAGTTACAGAAAGGAGACAACCTTCAAAGAAATCTGGAGTGGAGCCCCGTAGGGGCTGCTTCCAAGGAACCAAACGATCAATTCAAATGTTTACTGTCAACAACTAATGAAACTGGAGGAAGCAATCAAAGAAAAATCATTAAGTAATCATGTTCCACCATGACAACACTAGACCACACACATCTTTGCTAACTCATGAAAAATTATTGAACCTTGGTTGAGAAGTGATGTCATATCCACCATATAGCCCTGACCTTGCACCATCAGTTTACCCTTTATTTTGAAGTTTGCAATTTCTTTGAATGGTAAAACTTTCAATAATGATGCTGACCTGAAATCGCACTTGCTTCAGTTTTTGGCTGATAAGAACCAGAAGTTCTATGAGTGCAGAATCATGAAGTTGCTTAAAAAGATAGCAAAAGATCATCAAACAAAATGGAAAATATATAATTGGTTAAAATTCATTCTTTGTATGAAAAAAAAATGACTTTTATTTCACCCTAAAAAAACGAAATTACTTTCTTGCCAGCCCAATATATAAATCTTTTAATTGCTTGGTTTTCTTCAGATTGAACTTTTTGCGCTTAGCACAGTGGACCATTTAATTGTAAGACAGTTTGTTGTCATAATTGACTATTGCACTTCATCATTTAGGTATTAACTGCTGATGTTACGGTTCAATCAGTTCAAGCTACTACCATCCTTGGGTGTCCTCTACATCCATGTATATGTATGACCCTAGGCTGAGTTTGAACTCATAACCATTGATTCCTACTCACAGGTCTACCACCACTGCTGCTGTTGCTATTGTTGTTATAGTTGTTTATCTTCATGTCAAGCAGCTTGATGCCAAAAAGTTGTTCTGGACATGATTGTTCCATCATATTTTCAGATATTGTGTATCTGAGACTACTTAATCCAGTGTGTGGTTCATTTTAGACAATAAGGTTTGATTTGAAAGAGAGTTCATTTTTATTTCTAGTTGGTTCAGTGTCACAAAGATTTTGTTGTTATTTCTACAAGGTCAAACAAGTGTCAGTGTGCAAGGACAATGGCTCTCGCTATCTCTCTCTCTCTCTCTCTCTTATATTATATTATATATATATATATATATATATATATATATATATATATATATATATATATATATATATATATATATATATATGTATATATGATGTACACATGCATATACATATGTGCATAGTGTGTGTGTGTGTGTGTGGATTTGCATACAGCAACACAGAGAACCAGATAAGCACCTAGTAATATATGCATTAAACCACACCAGGCAGATACACACACATATACATACACAGACAGACACAGAGAGAGAGATTGAAAACATCAGTTCATCTATTGTCTCCTTAAATTTGTGGGCTCTGTCACAGGCCTCAGTGCATCATTCCTCTCTTTCACATCATCTCCTGCTACCATTTCCCCTCAGCCTGTTCCTCCTCCTCCTTATTTGACTGGCTTTGGAATGTTTTTTTAGTTTATTATTTGATAGTAGAGGGTGTGTGTGGAGAATATAATGGTTAGCCTGACAAGCAGCTGTGCGTGTATGTGTGTGTTAAGTATAGTTTGTGTATGTGAAGTGTAGTGTAGTTATATAAATTTCTGCCACCCACTCCCATTTCACTTCCAATCTCTAAGAACACATACACACACACACAACACACAACACACAGGCACAGTAAAAAAAAAAACCCAGTTATCTCTACCCTACAGGAAATACAGCAGACATGTCAAAGTTAGGTCAAGCTGATGATGATAAGAATATAATATTAATAATGATGATGATTATGATGATGATCATCATCATCATAAGTTGTAATAATAATTATTATAATCTTTATTTGCCACAAGGGTGACAGATAAAGAGATATTTATGAGGACAAATTGCAAAGAAAAAGTGCAACTTTCCTACATGCATATATTTAAGAATGAGAAAACATGTTGATCACAGCAATATAAAAATGAAATGAAATGGTTGGTGGTGGTGGTGGTGGTGGTGATTGGTGCAAACAACTTGTGGGCATGAGTCTTACTGCACAGCACCTTGAGCAAAATGTCTTTTACTATATAGCCATGAGCCAGCCAAAGCCTTATGCATGGATTTGGTAGACAAAAACTGAGAAAAGCCTGTCATATGTATCTACACATGGAGGTGTCAATTGTCATTGTGCAGTTGTAAACAAACATCACGTTCATACAAGTGGGGTCCTTTTGTTTCCAATCTTCTGTGAAAACATGCTCGCTTATGAGGAAATATTAACTAACCTGGAAACTGACAAGGATTGATAACAGAAAGGGCATCCAACTATAGAAAATCTACCTCAGTATTTTCCATTTGGCCCGTACAAGCATGAAAAAGTGGACATTAAAGCAGTGATGATGATGATGATGACGACAATTTATAAGGAAATTCTGTGTATTTTGATACACAAATAAATCAAATGCTTAAAAAAACAACAAAACTAGGTTGGGAATGTGGGGAAATTGAGAAATTCTCCTTCACAAGAATGTACCTGCTTAAGTAATTTTACTTTCATACAAGTGTGTATGTGTGTGTGTGTTTGTCTGGAATATCCAATGCATATCCTACATGAAAAGGAGAACAGTTCATGCCCAGCAAGAACTGAGAGAAACATGTGATCATGTGGCCTCCTAACTCTCTTGATATGAACCCCTCCTCCTCTACACTACTGCATCTACAGTATCATTACAAAAGAAGACCAGCCAGTAACCCCCATTGTGCAAGTTCTTATTGGGTTTTGTTGTTATGAGTAGCATGGGAATGGGCTCACCTGATCTTAGTATGGCATCACTTCTGTGGTCACATTAGAGCTGAAGACATTTTTGTTGAATGGCCTGATTCTTTGGTGAATCTAGTTGAACCTGTGTGCCATTTTAGATTGTTTTTTCGTTTCATGGAATATGCTTGGTTTATCTATTTGGTGCCTATGTTTTTCTTGGTTTTGTTTTTACAGTTACCTGATGCACCGTGTACAACATAAATGGGAAGAAAACAAAAGCATGCTACTTGTGCACAGTTGAAACTTATAAAATACTTATTCACACACAAACTTTTAAACAGACACTCTGAATGAACCTCTTAGTGAAAGGACATAACACTTTACTCTTTTACTTGTTTCAGTCATTTGACTGTGGCCATGCTGGAGCACTGCCTTTAGTCAAGCAAATCGATCCCCAGGACTTATTCTTTGTAAGCCTAGTACTTATTCTATCGGTCTCTTTTGCCGAACTGCTAAGTTACAGGGACATAAACACACCAGCATTGATTGTCAAGCGATATTGGGGGGGGACAAACACAGACACACAAACATATACACACACAAATATATACACACACATACATAGACATATATACGACAAGCTTCTTTCAGTTTCTGTCTACCAAATCCACTCACAAGACTTTGGTCGGCTCGAGGCTATAGTAGAAGACACTTGCCCAAGGTGCCACGCAATGGGACTGAACCCAGAACCATGTGGTTCATAAGCAAGCTACTTACCACACAGCCACTCTTACACCTAAGATAAACTAACAATATAACTCGCTCAATCCATTTGCCGAAACCTATCTCTCTCTTTCTCTCTCCCCCCTCTCTAAATAACACCATCACCTAAACTAGAATCTAAAATTATACCTGCATCCCATCATCATGATCCTCATCGTCATCATCATCATCATTTAACATCCGCTATTTTTCCATGCTGACATGGGCTGGACTGTTTGACAGGAGCTAGTCAACTTGAGAGCTGCCCAGGCTCTAATTGTCTGTTTTGACATGGCTTCTACATCTGGATACTGTTCCTCATGCCAACTACTTTACAGAGTGTACTGGATTCTTTTTACATGGTACCAGCATAGGCACTTTCATGTAGCACTGGCACTGGTATGGGTACTTTTTATGTGACACCAGCACCCATAAGCCCATACCTTTTAAAATTCATACACTAAGAGTTCTTGGTGTACAAACCCAAATGTATAAAGATTTACCTTTTTCATCATCATCATCATCATAGTTTAACATCTATCTTCCATGAATGCATGGGTAGGACAGTTCACAGGAACTGGCCAGGTAGAAAACCTACCCTATGCTTCTGTGTCTGCTTTGGTATGATTTTTACAGCTGGATGCCCTCCTAACACCAACCACTAAATTCCTGCAGAAGCTTTAGATCCTCTTAATAAAACTTTTTAAGTCTTAAATAATTATTAAAACCTCGTTTTTAAATAATTATTAATAATGTTTTTCCTTATGTATATATAAATATATGCCTTACAGTCACTGTTTGCATGACTGAGTTAGCATATATTTGGTTGTGTATATACAATTTAAAATTCATATGTGCACAATATATGAATGTATATGTATGAACACATGTACATATAGAAAGTGTGCCACAACATATTGTTTGTTCCATTAAATTCCTGCAGAAGATTTAAATCCTCTTTCAATAAATTTTTTAAAGTTTTAAATAATTATTAAAACCTCATTTTTAAATAGTTATTAATAATTTTTTTTTAATTGTTTTGAATTTTTGAAACATGGTTGTGTGGATAAGAAGCTCACTTTGTGACCACATGGTTTTGGATTCAGTCCCATTGCTCAGCACCTTGAGCATGTGACTTCTATTATAGCCCCAGACAGCCAATGCCTTATGAATGAGTTTGGTAGATGAAAACTGTGCAGAAGCCCATTGCATGTATGTGTGTGTATATATCTATATCTATCTATCTATCTATATATATATATATATATATATATATATATATATATATGGTTCAAATTTACAGAATACAAAAGACAAGCAGATATATTAGTTTAATGCTAGTGAAGAATGGAAAAGTCTTTTGCATTTTGAGCCTACACTCTTCAACAGAAAGGACTGAGAGGAAAAAATGGAGAGGGAAAAAATGTGTAACCATCCTTGTTTCAATATATATATATATATATATATATATATATATATATATATATATATATTTATATTTATGTGTGTTTGTGTGCGTGTATCTTTGGATTTATGTTTGCCCTCCTTATTCCCACCACCACTTGACAACTGGTTTTCATTTCTTTACATCTCTGCAACTTAGTGATTCAACAAAACGAGGCCAATAGAAAACGTACCAGACTTCAAAAACAAAAGATAAGTACTAGGGTTGATTTGTTTGACTAAAGCCTTCATGGCAGTGCCCCAGCAGGCTGCACTCCAATGAATGAAACGAGTGAAGGATAAAAGGAAAGATTTAAGTCCAAAATCCTACTTCTTGGGGGTGGTGGAGATAGAAATTCCATAATTAGCCAGCTGAAGCAAACTCACAGCTATCAGTAAAAACTGAGCCTATGATTCACTTAAAAAGAAAAAAATACCTTCACATTTTATGTGCCTACATCTAAAAATAACATAGAACCATAGTTTACAAACAAGTAACTCTTCCTATTTTCCTGATTCAACAACTACTTTTGTTATTTTTTTTTCTTTCTTTTCTTTCTTAGTTGTTCTTGATATGCCTTTACAATTTATAACCTTCATTTAATGCTTGACAAACTCTCAAAGGAGAGAAACAGATATATATTTGTCACATTCAGTTATATTTCTTCGTGTGTGTGTGTGTGTGTGTGTGTGCGTGCTTAGGAGATACCAATGTATGTATATATATATGTATGTTAATATTGTTTGGTCAAAGCTCAGTCATGATCTAGTAGGTCTATGATCAAAGACAATGAAAATTTGACCATCCTGTATTTTTATGTGGCTAGGATATTGTCCAATAAGTCTGTTCTTTAAAGCTGTGTGAAGTATTTGGAGGAGACTTTAGCTACTATTTCTAGCAGATTGAACCACTATGCAGAAGATCTGTCATTGGCTTGTGCTGTTTGTGTGTGTGTGTTTCTGAAGATGTGTGCATATGAATGTCACTCTGTATGCACATGTTTGTGCACGTGTATTCTATTTGTGAAAATATGTGTGTGCGTATGTGTGTCTACACATACACACACAAATGTATGTTTAAATATAAACATAAACATTTAGTGTTTGTACATCTTTATGTATAAGATTGTGTGATGTGACAGTATATCTCTGTCAGTTACTTTGTATGTGTGTGTGTGTCTGTCTGTCTGTTTAACCTCTCTATCTATGAATGCCTGTAGGAAAACCTTTCAATGTGTGTTTGTGTGAATTACAGAGTTTGTTTTGTTTTTATTGTCATCATTCTCCTACTTCTCTTACAGTTTCCTCTCCCCTCTCCCCCTCTCTCTCTCTCTCTCCATCACATATCTCTCACATATCTCTTCCTCCCACTTCTCACTCCCCCTCTTTGTCAACTAACATTCTAAACACTCAAGCTGAACTACTTTGTAATCTCTTGGGCTGACATTCATTGTGTGACCCAAAATGCACCTTATACTACACACACTGTTGCAATTCAGGGATAATAAATAAACAATGAAAAGAGAGAACAAAACTATATAGAATGGAATATAATATATGTGTTTATGTGCATGTGTGTATGTATGTATGTATGCATGTATGTATATGATGTACCAGTCTATAATTGCTGGTGTCAAGATAATCCACTATACCCTTGAATGTGTTGTCCTAGCTTAACCACAGTCTAACAACAGAAACTAGTAAAAGAATTGGTGTCTATGTATGTGTGCACACATGCACACACACACACACACACGTATAGATATGTGTGTGTGTGTGTATATATATATATATATATATATATATATATATATATATATATATATATATATATATATATATATATATATATATATATATATAGCAAGAGAGAGGGATATTGCCATAATTATATTTGTGTTCATTTTCCTTGCTGGCATGGGTAGAACCGTGTGTGTGTCATTGCTTTAACATCCAGTTTTCCACATATTTGGGTCAGACAAAATTCATTGAAACGGATTTTCTATGGCTTGGTGTCTTTCCTGTATTTCTAGTCAAGGGTTCTCAACAAAATATTCATAAGATTATAAACAATTTAGAGCTTTGGTGCAAGTCTATGGAATTAAAGAATAGACTGAAAGAGTCAACATCTGGTAACCTTATATAAAGACAATATGCATGGTCTTACCTCAGATCAAGTTTTCTTCAATAGTACATTGTTTTGAATGCTTTTGATGAGAAATGCAGATATAGGTGCAGGAATGGCTGTGGTCAGTAGCTTACTTACCAAGCACATAGTTCAGGGTTCAGTCCCACTGCTTGGCACCTTGGGCAAGTGTTTTTTACTATAACCTCAGGCCAACCAAACCCTTGTGAGTGGAGTTGGTAGACGGAACCTGAAAGAAGTCCGTCATATATATATATATATGTATATATATATATATATATATATATATATATATATATAGGTTTGTGTTTGTCCCCCCAACATCGCTTGACAACTGATGCTGGTGTGTTTACGTCCCTGTAACTTAGCAGTTTGGCAGGCAAAAGATACCGATAGAATAAGTACTGGGATTACAAAGAATAAGTCCTGGGGTCAATTTGCTCGACTAAAGGCAGTGCTCCAGCATGGCTACAATCAAATGACAAACAAATAAAAGAATATATATATAGGCGCCAGAGTGGCTGTGTGGTAAGTAGCTTGCTTACCAACCACATAGTTCCAGGTTCAGTCCCACTGTAACACCTTGGGCAAGTGTCTTCTACTATAGCCTTGGGCCAACCAAAGCCTTGTTAGTGGATTTTGTAGACGGAAACTGAAAGAAGCCCGTCGTATATATATGTTTGTGTGTCTGTGTTTGTCCCCCCAACATCGCTTGACAACCGATGCTGGTGTGTTTTCGTCCCCGTCACCTAGCAGCTCGGCAAAAGTGACCAATAGAATAAGTACTAGGCTTACAAAAAATAAGTCCTGGGATCAATTTGCTCGACTAAAGGTAGTGTTCCAGCATGGCCGCAGTCAAATGACTGAAACAAGTAAAAGAATAAAAGAATATATACACCCACAGAGACACATATGTATGTGTGTGCTTTCCATATTTTTGTTATACATATGTATATGTGTGTGTGTGTGTATGTATATATATGTGTGTGTATGCATATTTGTATATATACTATGCCATTACACTGTCCACTACTATCACCGCCATCTGAACTATTTCCACTAACACCATCACCACCTTCATAGATTTACTTGTAAGTACTTAGTGCTACTTAAAAGGAGAGGCTAATAAAGAATTGAGTGTGTAGAGTGGAGGAATGTGTTCTAAATTCAGGACACTTTAGGTCATTATTCATTCATATGTACATTCATTCATTCATAGTTTTTATTGTATTTATTTATCTGTTTTTGACTGTCATTCCCCCCCCCCCACTCTTCTTCCTAGATGTCAGCTGTAATCAGTTAGTTTATTGGTGGAGGCAGTATGAGGAGAGTAGACAGACACCTCAGCATGAGTAGAGAGAGAGAAATGCCTTATCATCATCATCAACATTGCCATCATCACCCTGTCACCACCACCATCACTATCATCATCATTTCTTACCCATATCATCATCATCATCATTTTAATGGTCACTGTTGGGCAATTATCATGTTTCTTATAGGAACTGACAAGTCTGAAACTTTACAGAACTGTGAGTAGTTGGGGATTCTTTCTTTTTGTGAACTTCTCCAACTAGATATAAAATCTTTGAATGTGTCAAGTTCTCCAGCATTTGGCAGCCATCCTTGTGTCATTAACCTCTTTTTCTATATCAACCCTCCTGAAACTGTCTTGGTTCTGTAATACAGATTTCTTGTTCTAAAGTGTTCTAAGTGATCTATAGGCGCAGGAGTGGCTGTGTGGTAAGTAGCTTGCTTACCAACCACATGGTTCTGGGTTCAGTCCCACTACGTGGTACCTTGGGCAAGTGTCTTCTACTATAGCCTCGGGCCGACCAATGCCTTGTGAGTGGATTTGGTAGGCGGAAACTGAAAGAAGACCGTCGTATATATGTATATACATATATATATGTATGTGTGTTTGTGTGTCTGTGTTTGTCCCCCCTCCATCGCTTGACAACCGATGCTGGTGTGTTTACGTCCCCGTAACTTAGCGGTTCGGCAAAAGAGACCGATAGAATAAGTACTAGGCTTACAAAGAATAAGTCCTGGGGTCGATTTGTTCGACTAAAGGCGGTGCTCCAGCATGACCGCAGTCAAATGATTGAAACAAGTAAAAGAGTAAGTTAAAACCACATCAAAATTTCATGTTAATTTATGTTCCAAACAACAGCTTGATATTGACAAAATTATTTTACTGAATTCTTCTTTATTTTCTAAATTAAATGAAACAAATTGTGTTTGTGTCCCCCCCCCCCCCCCAACTTTGCTTCACAACCAATGCTGGTGTTTACATCCCCGTAACTTAGCGGTTTGGCAAAAGAGACCAATAGAATAAGTACTAGGCTTACAAAGTATAAGTCCCGGGGGAAGGGGTCAATTTGCTCGACTAAAGGTGGTGCTCCAGCATGGCCACAGTCAAATGACTGAAACAAGTAAAAGAGTAAACTACCCCTCATAACAAGTGGGGTAGTAGTAGTATTACTGTATATATAGTGGTTAACTTAGTTTTAAAAGAATTTTTTTTTTTAACTTGAAAATACTTGGTGTAATAAATCCACCAACTCAAAAACCCAAAATCTGGAGCAGAAATATATTTCTAAGGACAAAATTGGCATTATAATATGTTTATTTAATAGATCCAACACACTGCCAATTTTAACACTCATCCTCTTGATTTTGGAGTTCCTTTACCAAAGTTTACTCTGTTGCTAGTCATTCACACGTGATCCTTAATTCCTATTTAGTCTATGATTTTCTTAGAAATATTAACAAGATGTTCAAACTGGTAGCTAGTTGCATCAATATCAGTTTGTAATAGTCCTGAACAAATCCTAAATACTAATGTTTCTTCTATACCAGAAAGGACAAAGAGATTAAATAGTCCTTGTCATAGATCATATATTTTATGGAACATTATTTTGTGGAACATTATCACTGCTAACCCCATCATATCTTAACTGAATGTTATCCTCTCTTCCATTTGTTATAGACATAATTAATAGAAGTAAGCTTCCAACAAAAACAGCTTTCAAAATTTAAATATATCATCAAAATATATTTTTGTTTTTTCTGTTTAATGAATATTTCTGTTTAATATCAATATTTAATTTAATATTGTTTTCAAATTTTGGCACAAGGCCAGTAATTTCGGTGGGGTCACTTCTGGTATATCTGCGAGAATTTCTTTGCTATACTTACAACATACATACAGAGTCCTTTTCAAACTCAATTTAAGGTTCATTTTACTGTGATGTGGGTTTTTGAATCAACGTTTCTTTCAAACACTGCGCTTCTGGTAGTGAAGAAATGACAATAAAAAAAGATAAGCGGCATTTTCAGTTGGGTTGGATGCAATTAATGTTATACAAATACACTGGAAGTACACTTCATCATAATACAATACACTATAAACACTGTTTACACTGTTAAGTTATATTTAGAGTACATCTCATTACAATGCCGAACACTTCACACATATCGCAGTGGTGGCGGATTCATTCGTCTTGATGGTGAGCATTCAGTTGTTCCACCTACGTGAAAGTGGCTGAGTATTCCACAGACACGTTTAATCTTAACGCAATTCTCAGTCTGAATCAGCGTGGCACAATGGTGACAAACTGAGACCTACAAATTTCAGGTACAATCTAGAGAAAAATCAGCTCCACTATTTGAAAAAGACCCCAAAAATTCAAGTCAAAGTTAATCTAGGAGAGATTTGAACCCAAATCGCCGAAATGAATTCTAAGTTCTAAGGACTTCGCTGTTTCGCCACCTTTCATTATATTACTCTATAAGGCAGGTTGTCTGACAGAACTGTTAGAGCGTCAGAAAAATGTTTTGCAGTTTTCGTTCTGACTTTTTTACATTCCGAGTTGAAAGCCCATTGAGGTCAACTACCTTTCATCTTTTCGAAGTTGTTAAATAAAAATACCAGTGGGTATTGAGGTTCGATGGTATCAGTTAAGTCCCTCTGCCCTCTCAGATTTCAGGCTTTTTTGCTCCTGATCACTAGAGTACAAGAACACATTACACAACACTCTACTGCAGTAGCTCCGAATTTATGTGTGGATTGTATAGTATAATTCTGAAAGGGCCGTGAAGCCTAATATTTTTTAGTAGTGAAATACATTTTTGATAAACATGAAAGATGTTCGTGAATATTATAAACCTGTAGACTATAAGCATTACAATTTTTTACTCTAAAACACCGAAGAATAATTTTCCAAGAAAGTATCAACTATCAATTTCATTAACTTTTAGGGGAGATTTATTTATTGAAGGTGGTTGTGGCTGGTTATGTGTTAAGTTGAGTCGTGATGGGAAAATGTTAGAACTGCTACCCTAGACCATACTGAATTGAACTATACTACACTATGTTTAGCACTTAAGAAAAACCTTTCGCATAGTGTAAATGACAGGGTCTCTGCTGGAAACAGCAGTTAGATCTCAAATTGCAGTTTTAAAAATGAAGGACATGTTGGTCAACGTAGTCCTACAAATACAAAATGAAAACGAATGACCATAGTAGAAACGCCTTTGATAATAGGTCTGCTTAATCGTGGCTAACCTGGGACTATACAACAAACTACCAATATTGAACTAGCAAAGAGCCTGTACATGGGTTATTCGGCTGTCCAGAAAAAACGACCAAATCTTCAAATCGCACCCTAACATCTTATATGAAGAAATGTATGCTACTGGTCAATGTAGTCTTGATATACAAAGAAAGATGATCACAGCTGTAACGTCAATAATCATTAGTTTGCTCGATCGTGGCTGACCTAGGGCTAAACATCACTATACCGTCACCACCATCTCACACACTAAACCATACCATGTCTACATTACATCATTCCAGATTACACAAGACTACATACATCATACATAGTACACAATACCACATCACACCATAACTCTCCACACTATAGCATATCACACCATGTCATTATCATATGACAACACACTCTGTCAGTGTCTGTATGTCTCCGTGTACGCGCGTATATGTAAACATATACATACATATACATATGTGTGTGTGTGTGTGTGTATACATACATACACGCATGCCCTGTCATGTCACACCACACAATCAAGAAGGTCGCATAGATAGTATATCACTTTGGTATGTTCACCGAGACTACCTCTTACATCCGACTTGCTTTATCCGTCTGCTATAAGCATTGCGACACTTGACCCTTCCCGGACTGCAGATGAGGGCAACAAACCCCCATTGTCGTCAAATCTGAAATGCGATCCAGCTAACGTATATATAATATATATCTAGCCATTAAAGAATAAAAATTAAAAAAACCCGCTTGCTGCTCTTCTAGTTGTAGTAGCAATAATAACAGCAGCAGCAGCAATGCAGATATGGAGTGGCTCTATGTTAATGTGCGTGGGTGGTCAGAGTGAACAGGAGAGAGATCGAGTGAGTTTAATGGTTTCCAAGCACGCCTACGTATAGTATGCAGTGGTTATATTGACAATGATGGTGTTGGTGCTGATGGCGATTCACAACAGGATAACGATAGCTCACACACACACACACATATATATATAGTGAAAGTTGATACACACATTCATGTATGTGCGTGTGAATTGCGTATATAAATATATGTGTGTATAGATAGATAGATAGATATACGCGTACACAAACACACATACAAAGATACGCGCGCATACTAAGGGGAAAATCCATTAAGCACAACGGTTTAGTGCGGAAGAGAAATACGTTTAAATTAAAAAAGAAAGTTCTCGAAAGAAAATATTTTACAATGAATTAAAAAGTATCAGCAGTTATACTAATAAAGGATTACGACTAACATTGTCATTAAACCACAAAATTTTGTGGGAGGATTAAAGTATTAAATTGACGCCAGAACTTGTTTGGGACTGTTAGGGAACACATCTAGGTGACAACTTTGACGAATGTTAAACTCAAAAAACTACGAAGGGTTGTAATTAAAATAACTCATGGCATTTATTCTGACATTCCCTCTCGCCTTATATTTTTCAATTTGAAAATTCTTTCATTTCTTTTTAATTAGTTTAGTATATTTCCATTATGGTAAGTGCTACACTGATTCAATCACTGTTAGATGATGGACTTTCGTGGTTTTTACAAATTTACATGAAGACGAAAAGTTGCTCTTTAACCCCAGGTCAGCTACGATCAAGCAGACCTATTATGAAAGGCGTTCCAATAGTGACCATTCCTCCCCTATTATTTTTGTTGGTTGGTGGGGGGGGGGCGAAGAAGGGCTTCATTATCCAATCCAATTTATTCTTTGTATTTTTTCCTATGATGTTAGGTAGGGGATTATTTAGCGGTTAGTTCTAGTATGTCGAAACAGCGAGAGGTAAAAGGTTCTCCTCGTTGGTTCGCAGCAGTTAACACGTTTCACGGGAGATCGTGGTTTTTCTGTCATGTGTCGAATTTTATTTTATTTTTTAAACTACATGAAAGAATGTGATTTCAAAAAATTGTGTCTTTATCTTGCATATACTTATAAAAGGGTATATGAGAAACCTGAAATAATCCTTTACTGTTATTTAATTCTACCTGAATGTTCTTTTGTGTGTGAAAACGTATCACGTATTTAAAAGATATCAAAATTTATTTTTTTGAACCTAATGTCTTATAAGGAAAATTTCCACCCCTTCATTTCATTTTATTAAAGCAAATTTTGTTTTCAATTTAAAATAATTCGTTATTCAGTCTTCTCACCTGTGGCTTAGATAGCAAAACAGATGACAAAATACACAAGTAATTAAATTCTAAGTCGCTGTGACGTATTTCACTATAAAAGACGTGGTACACATAAAATTGTGTGTACCAAAAACCTCAGTGATGCATATTGGGGTGTGTACACCGGAGCCGTTGCTTATTTAAAGCGTGTATATGATGATACTTAAGCATGTCTTTCGAGTGTATATGAACATCAGGCTTTCATAAATCTTCTTTAACAAAAAAAAAAAAAAATTAATAAGTCGTGGGTTTTGGGGGGGGGGCTACTCGAGAAACCATATGTGGGTGTGTGTTTGTGTGTTATAAAAAGATTCGTGACAGTCGGCCGGACTGTCTCACTTACAAAAGATTAATCCGGCCGGCTGTCACGAATCATTTAATAAATAAATATTTATTCTTGTCGTCTTTGAGACCTCTATTTCAAGGGGGTGGGGGTGATTAACAACTAACCAGCCCTTCAAAATACATACTGTATTTGCATGTTAATGTGTGTATGTTCCCAGTCGCACATGTATACCTGTATTAATACAATCAACTTACAGTTGTTCGCTCAATAACCTGCTCAGTCATTCACATTTTCTGCCATTCATCTGCCGTCCCAGTACAAAAACAAACAAAAAAGAGCTAAGAAATATTAAAGAAACTCCTAGTGTCATTTATACTTTTTTTTTCCTTCCTACAACTCTATCAGGATCAAGCATACCCCACCCCGCCAAAAGAAACCTTCCCCTTATGTCGTTTCATTTTCGTTTTACTGTTTTTCATTTCATCAATGATTCTTCTCCATTCAAGCTTTGCCTGCCTTTTATCGATTTTGTTCCGTATATTTTCATTGATCATTTTTTCTTTCCTTCACCACAACTACCACCTTCTTTCAATCCCCTCTTCTCTGTCCAGTTTTGATTTGACTCCCGTTTCGTTCAACGCACAATCCTTTTTCGATTCCCTACCAGTGTCTTCTCTCTTTTTATTTCATTTCCACTTGCATCCACACCATCACAGTCTCTCGCATCATTACTTCTACGCCCTTATTTTTTTTATATATATATTTCATTTTCAATAAGTTATTTAAAGTATTCATGCAAAGATCCCAAATTCGCCTTAGCACGCCACTTATGTAAACAAACACGCATTGTACTTGTACACACACATACACATCGTGTCCTGTTCTGCACTGATCCATTGTCCGGCCATATGTGAATGTCTTGTCAAAAACGTGTGAGAAAGAATCTATTGTTTTCTAATCCCAGCCCTGTCGCTGTTGTTTTGGTTGTAATGATTAATTTTGTAGTAGTTGTGGGTGTTGTTTAATACTAGGTCAGTCATGATCGAACAGACATAATCAAAAGCGTTCGATTCGTGACCATTTCGTATCTATTTTTCTTTGAATATAGTGTATAAATGTAACATTTATTCATTTATTATTGAAGACTGCAGGCTATAATTTGAGGGAAATATGACTGCTATTTCTAATAGCTCCTTGATTTTTTTTTAGACTTATTTTTATTTATTTGTTTATTGAAGTTGATGTGGGGAAGTGGTAATAATAGCTAGTGAGGATGTTTTTAATTATTTCTTTTATCTGTGATAAACCTATTCTAGTTATAGCTACCGGAGGGATGGAGAATAAAAGGCCAGGGAAGAAGATTGTGTGAGATGATAGGGGTCTAACGGACAGGATTGTTGTTAGAATAGAAGTTTCTTACCACGAAACATGGTGGTTGTCAAATTTTGACAGGTTCCAAACTTATCTCTGGTCAGGTGATATTGTTGTTTAACCCTAGGTCAGTCCTAGCCAAACAGACCTATGATTAAAGGCATTCCAGATACGAACTAGCCTCCCCCCTACCCTATACAACTCTAAATAAAAACATCTAATATGTTTTTTTTTCTTCTTATCAAGTAGTAGAATGTGATTCAGGGAGATTTGGTTGTTATTTCTAGTAGCTTGGCTGACCATATAGAGGTCTCACTCATTGGCTCGTTTGTGGTCTTTCTTTGTCTTTCTTCATAGTTTAACAGTGTTGGAATAGTAGTTTTCCTAAATAAGACATCCAATACTTGGCTGTAGCAATAGATCAGGCGACATGCAAATTTCCTGGTTCAACTACTTCAGACAAATACACTGTAATTAGTATAATTAACCGCTAGTATAATGACCTAATGAGGTGGGGACCTGTATGGTTACTAGAAACAATTACTTGATACTCTTGAAATCATACACTAGTCTCTTTAGAAATAGAGCATATTGGTTATATTATCCATGATACACCATTCCTAGAAAACAAAAAAGGTGAGATAGTCAAAACTTGAAATCCTTTAACCATAAGTTTACTTGATAAGGGCCAACTTGGGAATAAATTGCAAAAAGTACAACTGTTAAAATTCCACTCACATCTAGGATGCTTTTTAGGAATATTAAATGAACTTTATTATTTGATTGGCATTTATATTCCAGAGGAGATGAAAGCAAAGTTAACTTCAGCACAATTTAAACTGAAAATGTAAAGGTTTGTAACTACGTGCAGCAGGCATTTTGTCTGATGTTTTAATGATTTTGCCAATCTATCACCAGCTGAGTGGTTTCTGAAGACAAGTTAGCACACATCAGTAGTACTTATTCAATATTTCCTTCCCAAGTGAGCTGTACTCTGTGCAAAGCTATGTTTGGAGCATGGACAGTCTTTATATATTCCCAACATACAGAAGTCAGGTCCTAAAACTATTATATACAACAGTTGTGTAGCCTTTTGACACCAAGCTGCTTGAGACCTCCCCAGGTTCTATGGCACAAACTTTCTGTTTTAAAGTGATCTAAATTAAAACTTTCCATCAAAATTTCATGTTAATTTATGTTCTAAACACTAGCTTAATAATGATAGTCATTTTACTAAATACTTCATTATTTAAAAACAAAATAATTGAAACAAAGTGTTGAGTTTCAACGGAAATATAGTAATGAAAGAGTTGAGCTTTAATAAAAAAAATTAATAAAAATGAATTTAGTAATTGACTAAGTCATAAACACTGTCATAAATGAAGTCATAAAGGAGTATTTATAAGGATAGATATATTGTTTCATTAATATTTTTGTGCTTTTGAGTACAAATTTGTTCAACATTCCCTCAAGCTAAAATTCCATAATATAGATATAGTTGCATGTAAGAGAAATACAATATAAGAAGGAATTTGTCTTACATCTTTTAATAACAAAAATAGCTTTTGGTGTTTTTGAGATACTTTGATTGGTCTAGTAGATGAGGCAGTTGTAGGTTTTGTGGTTTGTTTCATATTTTACTGTTTTTAGATTTTTATAGTCTCTGTCTTTTAATGGTAGTTGTAATAGTGTTAGTCCTTGTTGATTTGATATGCTAGAGGCCATAGTTGATTTAATGTTTGTAGTTATTTCAGTGAATTTAGTGTCAATTTCGAGTTAACTTGAATATTAATGAAATTATTATTATTGTTTTCTTTTCTTCTATAAATATCTTATTTATGTGCACATTTAAGTTTAATTTAATTTATTCATATGAAAAGCGTTCTTGTTCCTTTCTACTGGTCTGTCTATCTTTATAGACTAAAAGAAGAAGCAGTTAACATATATCTCTTTCATCACCATAAAAAAATGTTTTAATGATGTTAGTATGCTCTTGTGCATTGATGTCAGTCAATGATGGTCTCTTAAAACTGTAGTCATAATATTATTGAAAGGATGCTAGTACTGTGGCTATCATCTTGTTGATACTGTTTATTATTGTGGCTATAATTCCATCATTATCAACACCATCAGGTTACATCCGTTTTCCCATCTTGCAAACGTAGGAAAACACAGAAGACATACAATGATGATTATATGACCATCATGAAAGGATGATAATAGTCCTTTCTACTGTAGGCACAAGGCTTGAAGTTTTGGTGGGAGGGAGCTAGTCTATCACATCAACCTCAGTGCTTCAATGCTACTTATTTCATCAACCCTGAAAGGATAAAAGGCAAAGATGACTTGGCAGAATTTGACTTCAGAACATAAAGATAGACAAAATGCTGCTAAGCATTTTATCCAGCATACTAGGATAATAATAATAATATGACTCAAAATAATGATTGTGGTTTTCCTATGCTTGTTTGAGTTGAGCAAGCTTCTGCAGTACAACATCTTGCCAAATGTTGCAGTTTTTTGTCACCTCTTTTCTGCAGTTCAGCCTTTTGAAATCAGTCTTCATTGCTTCTTGTGTTTACTTTGGTCTTCCTCTTCTGCAGGTTCCTTCAACTTGGCATGTCTTTACCTGTCATTTGTATTGTATATCTGTACTACCACAGCTTTCTTTCTTGCCTACTACATCTAATCTCTCTCATATCCAGGTTTTGTAGGTACTTGTGTTGGTGTCTCATTGAATCTTGAATATTGTCTCGTTGAATATCGAATTATGTTAGGTGTTGTGATGTCACTGATATTGTATTATGCTAGTGTGATGTTAGGGTTATACTATCATTAATGTGATATCATTGAAGTATTATTAAGTGTTGTAGTGTCATTAATGTAGTATTAGTGTTGCGGTGTCACAAGTATTAGTTCTGTAATATTATCAATATGGTATTACTATCATGATGTTATTGGTCGAATATTGGTATTTTGATGTCATTGCATGGTATTAGTGTTGTGATATCATTAGTATGGTATCAGTACTGTATCGTTAGTGTGGTGCTAATACCATGACCTAGATGTAACTGTGATGTAGTGGCAATGCTAGTTGTGATGCGTACTGCAGAGTTAGTCTTGTCGTACAGGTGTTAGTGGTATGGTGGTGTCAGTTTTGTGGTTATTATAATCAGTATTATGCTATCAGTAGTAGTTTAGTATGATTGGTGTCCCTTTCGACAACAGTGTCAGTAGTACAGTACTCACTGATACTCTGGTGTTCTTTCAACAGAACTGTTCACAAACACTAAGATGTTATTATCATCTTCAACGTCACCATTGTCCTTCTCACCATCAGCATCATCACTACTGCCTTCAACATCACCATCATCATCATCATCACTACTACCATAATCATTACCATAAAAAGCCACAACAACCAATATCATCATCATCATCATCATCTGTTGCATGTGGTGTCTTTGAGAAACAATTGCACCACTGTTTTCCTTCTCCTGCAGGACTTTTTAATTAATTTTTTTCTTTTATACAAAGGTCTAAGGGAAAGAGAAAACTTAATAGTAGCAGTGGCTTTAATGCTTTTTCCAAAAACATTCTCTATATAAGTGAGGGTCTTGCCATTTCCGGACTGGGAAATCATCAAATGACATGTCAAGGCTCACTAGAAACTTGTTGCCTCAACACCACACTACTCCCTCCTTCCCCAAAACATGTTTAAATTACAGGCTGTTCATCAACAAATGTCCTCTCCTTTAATTACACGTTTGGTCACTCACATTTCTCAAACTTTATTTTTAACAAAAGCTTTGTTGTTGCTGATTTCTTTCATTTTTTCTGAGGGTTTTTTTTTTTCTTTTTGATTTATTTTCTTTTTTCAATCCTGGTCTGAATTTTATTTATATATTTAATTATTCACACACACACACACACACACATATATTATTTTGGACAAGTCAGCTTCTTGCTACACTGACTTTCACCAGTAGGTACATGAGGTCTTCAGGCAAGTTGTGTGTGTTGACAATTATGGAACACAACTCTCACTACATAAATCTGATGATTGCATAATGCATGAAAATGCTAGTTTATTTCAATATTGTAAAACTGTAAAAGTTACAAATAATAAAATGTGAAAATCAGACTAAGTTGGAATTTCATTCATACATATATATATATATAAAACAAGCTTCTTTCCCTTTCTGTGCTACATAGTGGGATAGAACCCAAAACCATGTGGTTGTGAAGCAAACTCTTTGACCACATAGCCAACTCTGCATCCATGTGTACATGTGTATGCATTGCAGATATGGTATTTGCTACATTAATGCATACATGAAATGGTGAAGGCTCTATATTAAAATGGACCAATCCAACCCATACTAGTATCAAAGAAATAACAGAAGCAAAAAAAGGTGAAGGGGTGATTGTACAGATGATATGCTCATATTGAATTCATATACACACATAGTCACAGGCTTCTACGTTAATGTTTGCTAATAAGCACAACACACTACATTATTTCTCTAAGGAAGAAGGTTCAAGTTTCAAGCAATGACCAAATTATTTTATTTTGTTGTTGCTGTAATTTTCAAATTAATATCTTCATCATCATGTTAGCCTGGATCAAAGTTCAATGTGTTGTATAGACACCACATTGTCCGCTTGCTCTGCTCTAAATGCTGTCCGAACCACACCAAAACCACCACTATGGTGTTCTTTCATTGAGATTATGTTGACGAGAAGAAAAGTAGCAGATGTCACAGTACACAAGTTATCTTACAACACAAACATTGATATATATGTTTTCGACTTATAATATTTTAGTCAAGGAATGTCTCTCATAAATATTTATAAAAAAAAAAATATTAAAAAATTAAAAATATCTAACTTAAAACATTTCCCCACTCGTTTTTTTTTTTTTCTTTCCTTTTGGTACAATCTATATTTCATACTACCATTACATATGAATGGGTGAGATAGGTCTAACTGCATGTATGCAATTGAATTCATACAACATGTTTTTATACTAGTTTTATTCAAGATTCAGTTGTAGGACTGTGACCATGCTATGGCCACAGTTCAATAGGATTCCATGAGATTTAGTCAGTTGTATCAAACACAGTATTACTGTACACTAGTAGTTATTTTATCCAATCTTTCTGCTTATTGAGTGGATAGGTTACTCCTTGATGTAAAGGGGTGCAACATGATACACAACTATACATTTAAAGCCTGTCTTCCATAATCGTATGGCTTGGACAGTTTAAAAAAATCCAATGCGCTCCAATATCTGGCTTGGCATGGGCTATGTGGTTGGATACCCTTCCTAATGCCAACCACTTTACAGAGTATACTTGGCCCTTTATTCATGGCACAAGCACTAGTGAGGTTGCCAAGTGACTCACAACAAAAAGAAAAATATATATACTCTCTTTTACTCTTTTACTTGTTTCAGTCATTTGACTGTAGCCATGCTGGGGCACCGCCTTTAGTCGAACAAATCGACCCCAGGACTTATTCTTTGGAAGCCTAGTACTTATTCTATCGGTCTCTTTTGCCGAACCGCTAAGTTACGAGGACGTAAACACACCAGCATCGGTTGTCAAGCGATGTTGGGGGGGGGGGGAGGAACAAACACAGACAGACAAACATATACACACATACATACATATATATATATATATATATACACATATACGACGGGATTCTTTCAGTTTCCGTCTACCAAATCCACTCACAAGGCTTTGGTCGGCCCGAGGCTATAGTAGAAGACACTTGCCCAAGGTACCACGCAGTGGGACTGAACCCGGAACCATGTGGTTGGTAAGCAAGCTACTTACCACACAGCCACTCCTACGCCTATATATAATATATACGTATATGTGCGTATAACTTTTACGTGGAAAGGTTAACAGTGACTTCAAAGGTTTGGGTTGCTTGCTTTCATCAGACTGATGAGGTTGAGCAAACCAAATCTTCAAAGCTACAACAAGTTACTTACCTTGAACATGTGTTCAGGTAACAAAGATATTGATGATGATGATTATCATCATCATCATCATAATCATAAACACTCACATGTATATATGTTATGTATGCTTTATATTTTATATATATATATCTACACACACACACACACACACATACATACACATGTATGAGTTATCAATACATTCAGACATATATAGGTTACAAAACTATTTAGATCAATCTAAATATATAATCGTACACACCTATACTAAATATAACTGTGAACATGGAGGTTTTTATCTGGAGTAGTACAAACACAAATTTAGTAATAAATCCACTTTTAATTATCGTAACCACCTCCACAACCACTATCATTTGACATACCATGGTCACCCTTTATCATACCTAGCATACACCCCACCCCTCAAATATATATACACACATACATAAACATGCATAAATATGTATATGTGGGTATTTATATGTGTACCTACACACTCACATACAGTTGTGTGTGTGTATTGTATCAAGAAAGCTTTGTTTCTAGGTAACGAGTGTAGTGTATACTCTTAGATTACCATAAGTGTTCCCCTTGACTCTTAAATAACCAAGATAAATTAGTCATAGTGCAACCTATTTCTATGACATAACTAATCTACATCTTGAAATGTGTGACATAACTAATCCCCAATTTTCCTTGAAACTCCTGTGACCTAACTGTTTCTCTGACACTGACGAAGTCCTTAGTTATGTAAATACTTAAGGCTTACACTCTTAGACAACGACAAACCGATATCTGCTTTCAAGTGGACTTTCTGCTTAGCATTTACTACATATCACAGCTCTCCTCCTCCTCCTCCACATTCCTCCCTCCCAACATACATACTCACACACACGTATGTATGTATGTATGTATGTATGTATATACGTGTGTGTGTGTTCATGTATGTGTTTATCATTTATTTTTGTGTATGTATATGCACATGTAAACACAGACACACTTATATACATACAGAGGTATACATTATAAATTGACTGCTAAGATTTTAATATAAATTATATTAGACATAAGTACTACTTCTCTCCCCTCTCCTCCTGCATCTGAAACTGGTACTTATAATGTCACACGTGTGTGTATATATGTGTGCATGCATACGTTTTTCACCTGTTGTCATTATTTTTGTTTCTATGTGCATAAAGATTCCTAGTAATTTAGATATTGGGAGGGGGGAGTATTCTGTTTCTTTGTTGCTTTTGCTTTTATTTGCCTAATCCATTGAAATATGGTTGTAGTGTCATTACTATGTGGTTTAGAAGCCTGTTTTGCAACCACGTGATTTTGAGTTCAATTTTATTGTGGGCTTTCCATTACAACCTGGATCAATCTTGGTCTTTTGTGTGAAATTGAATTGAAAGAAAATCTATGGCAGCTTGTCAGACAGGCTATACTTACACCTAATCCATCGCCCAGTTTACTACCACCATTTGACCCTTGGGTGTTTATAGTATGATCCATCCTATTGCAGGTATTGGAAACCAGGTTGCCATTCTGAGAATAAACCATGATTTATGGTTCCTTCCTCCCTTCCTCCTTTTTCTCTTTGTCTTAGAGGCCCCACAGAAAGGTTATATGATTGCGACCCTTGCCTTAAGGTACTGGCATGGCTTTGTGTTTATAAGTTCACTTTTGGTACCATGTAGTCGAGAGTTCAATCTCACTGTGTGGGCATTGTTGGTAATGTCCTACACAATAGCTGCTGGTCAACCAATTCCTTGTGAGTAAAATTGGTAAACAGAAACTTAAGAAACCTATGATCATGTGTTGTGTGTGCATGTGAGTGTTTGTGTGCATGTGTCTTTGTGTAAGCTCATATTTCCCCTTCGTCTTGACATGTTGAATGGTTTTGTAAACAAAAGTCACATTCAAATGCTATTGTTTGTTTCCAGTTCTTTGTGTAAGTTTGGCTGCTTATTGTTTGATAGACTGGGCTGATTTCTACCTCATTCAGAAACAAGTGGGGGTTGGCACCAGGAAGGGGTGTCCTGTGATAACAAACCAGATTTTGACATAAATCTTTAATTATGACTTGAACTCTTGTCTTAATTCTTCCATCTTCATAGTCTCTTACATTAAGTGGCTACTTTGTTTGGAACTTTCTTATTAAAAAAAATATAGAAGACAGCTGGAAAGAGGGTATGCACATGTTATATGTAGCCCACATCAATTTCATAGCAATTTGATTCTTAAAATGTTTTGATTTATGTGCCAAGAGTCGCTCTTGGGTTAATTATATAAGTTTATTTCAATCACGTGTGAAATATTTTAAAGAAAATATCCAGGAGTTACATTTCTTGTTACTTTTTCTTTCTAAAAATACTTTGCAGGTGATTGAAATAAGAAGCCTTGTTATCTATGTTGCATCACTGATCAGATAGCTTTGCTTCAGCTCAACAACTTTAAAAAGTTTGTTGAAAACAAATAAATCAAAACTAGTAGATTTGCAACAAGGAGTGAAACACTAATGCTTTTGTTACTTGCCTTGCTTTGAGCCCCCAAGTCTTGATTGAATTGTAGCAACACTGTTTATAGCATTAGGTGTGTCTTGGGCATGAAAACTTGGTAGACGCACCAGAAAAAGTGCTTAGTAGCATTTCTACTGGCTTTAAATTCTGAGTTCAAATGTCATTAGGGTCAACTTTGCATTTCATTCTTTCGGGGTCACACTGTCGTTGATGTAATTGACTTCTACCTTCCCCAACAATTGCTGGCCTTGTGCCAAAATTTGTAACCATTATTAGAACTTGAAGTGGTGAGCTATGAATACTTAGTGCATCAGACAAAATGCTTAACAGTGTCTCTTACAGCTCTTTTATTCTGAGTTAAGTTCTGCCTTGGTTGACTTTGCCTTTCTTTCTTTCAGGGGTCAATAAAATAAGTACCAGTTTAGCAGAGGTCAGTGTAATCAACTCACCTTCTCCCTCTAAAAATTGCTGGCCTTCTTCCTAAGGTGACAATATGCCAGAATTGGGAAAATACTTTATGGCATTTGGTATTTGTTCCTGCTCTTTATGGTCTGAGTTCAAATCTTGACAAGGTCAATTTTGCTTCTCATCTTTTCGGGGGTCAATGAAACAAAGTACCAGTCAAGTACTGGTTGGATGCTATCAACTAACTCTTTCCCCTCAAAATTACTGGTCTTGCGTCCAGATTTGAAAACACCATTAATACTCCTTAATATGGCAGCTTATCAGATTCATTTAGAGCCTCAAAAAAAATCCCTTGCAGCATTTGTTCTAGCTCTTTATACTCAGAGTTTTAATCCTGTTGATATATCTGTAACTGACTGATCCCTCCCCTCAAAATTTCTAGCCTTGTACCTAAATTGGAATCAATTATTAGTACTTCTTCATATAAACAACTGGGTTTTTCAGGATTCACTTGCATCATGTTCCTGACAATTATGTAAATGACTTAATGCCACTAATGATTTTATGTAGTACAATTGTCTAGCACAAAAATGATTTGCATTTTTGTTTGTTGTTTTCTCTTATGTTTTTTGGGATGCAGGCACAACTGTGTAGTTAAGAAACTTCCTTCCCAACCATGTGTTTTTGAACTCAGTCTTACTGCACAAACACTTAGGCAAGTGTCTTCTTCTATAGCCCTGGACCAAGCCTTGTGAGTGGCTTTGATAGACAGAAACTGAAAGAAGCCCATCATATATGCATATATACATATATTGTGTGTGTGTATGTCCTTGTCTTACCATCAAGTCATACAAGTGATGTCATTCATTTCCATTCTTCTGTGAAGAACATGTCTGGCCATGGAGATATGTTACCCTGCTTGAAAATATGTGAGGGCTGACAAGAGGAAGGGCATCTGGGCATAGAAAATCTTCTTCAACAAATTCTATCTGACCCATGTAGGCATAGAAAAGTGGAAGACATTAAAACGATGATGATGATGATGCTGAAACTTTATACATCTTAATCATCATTATTTCAAAAAGATAAAAAAAAAAAAGAAGAACCAGGTTAATCCTTAAGTCTGTCCTATTTATAACTTCATAACAAAGGTATTACAAAATTGGTGCTATTTCAGTATTTAGTCCACTCAATTATTATGAAACTTAAAGGATCAGGAAATTCTAGAGTTGTGCAGTATCTTTGTTGGTTTGTTTTGTTTTGGTCTCATTTGTTTTTTAAGTTGTTTTTTTTTTTTGTTACAAAGAAGGTCAATATTATTATGTCGCAGTAGACCTGAAATGAAAGGTCAACTTAACAATTAGGTTCTTTGACCCCTTAGGAGAAAGCTATGTAATTTTCAAAAAGAAGGCAAGAAAATGACTGTTTTGTGACAATATTGGTGGTGTATGGTTGTTACAAAGTAGGTCAGTATTATTAATGCTTTTGCCCTGCCGCTGCTGCTATTTCAGCACATTGTACTTACCACCACCCACATGCACACATACACATACATCTTTTATATGTGTTTACTCCATCCCTTACATGTTTTGGTTTTTTTTTTTTCTTTTTACAGTTTACATGAGTGGGATGGGATGAGATGGGATGGGACAATTTATGTAAATTTGGGCAATTATATATTACTGGAGCTAGTATTTCTACTACTTGGATGTCCCTTCCAGCTGCTATAAACCATTAAAGCATGAAATAGAAATTATACCTGTTGGCAGGCCAATAGCTTAACATTAGCAAACTAAAGTATCTTGTCTACAGGTATTTATATATTTATTCAGACAAAGGGCTATTACAATTTCTATGCTTACAAGCTTCAGCCAAAGGTCTATTACAATTTCTATACTTACAAGCTTGCATCTAGTTCCCCTCACTCCCAATATAAATACTGCAACTATGGTTTATCTACTGTGCTTCTATAAATATAAATAGGTGTGATTGTGTGGTTAAGAAGCTAGCTTTCAAACTATGTGGTCCTAGGTTCAATTCCTATTCTGTAGCATCTTGGGCTAGTGTCTTCTGCTCTGGCCCCAGGCCAAATAAAGCCTTGTAAGTGGATTTGAAAATCAGAAACTAGAAGAAGCTAGTTGTAACCATATATGTGTGTGTGTGTGTGCATGTATTTGTGTGCATGTATTTGTGTGTGTCCTTGTCTTGACATCCTGCGATGGTTGTAAATGAGCATCATTATCATCCAAGCAAAGTTGTTCATTTCGAGTCTCCCCTGAAAAACATGTCTGGCCATAGGGAAATGTTACCTTGCTTGGAAACAGGTGAGGATTAGAGATAGAAAAGGGCATTTGGCCATCTAAAAAAGCTTTGACAAATTTGGGCTTATCCATGCAAGCATGGAAGAGTGAACATTGAATAATGGAAAATGAGGGTGATTTCCATACTCTATGTTGCTATTTCCCTACTCTCATATTAAGTACTCTTTCTATGTTGGGTTTACGGTAGTTTTAATTTTTCTATGACACTCATAGAGTAAGTTATGCCCTCACCCATGCCTCAGTTCTTTGTTAATGCAATCAGCATTCTTAACTTACACTACTTCATCACTTACATAACCTCATGAACACCACAGCATTGCATTTTTCTTTGTTTTTCTATAAACTCTAAGGTGTACAACTTTATCATCGTCGTTTAACATCTGCTTTCCATGCTAGCATGGGTTGGACGATTTGACTGAGGACTGGTGAAACCAGATGGCTACACCAGGCTCTGAATCAAAATCAGTTGATGGTGTTTTACTGGACACTAATTTTTATGTTTAGTTATCTGATGCTGTCACACTATTTAGATCATCATCAGTGCTTGCAAAGTATGGCAGTGTGTCTGATCAACCCCTACTTCTCAGTCTCATATATAAACTGTCATTAGAGTCAGAAGTGAATACTTAGGAGTCTGTTAGGATGGTTGATCACGTCACCTGTTCAGACAAACTGGAAAGAGAATGTCATATGATTGATTGCTATTACAAATAAACCAAGCGAAGGAACTGTACAGATGCTCTCTCATTTCAATAAAGTCAGCCTCAGTAGAATACTAATAATAATGGTTTGTAATATAGGTACAAGGCCTGATATATGGAGGAGGGAGTTTGTCAATTACATCAATCCTAGTACTTCACTAGTATTTTATTTTCAAAGGACAAACAGCAAAGTCAACCTTGGCAGAATTTGAACTCAGACTGTAAGAAACTGGATGAAATCGCACTAAGCATTTTGTCCAGCTTACTGCCTTGATAAAAATAATAATATTCTACCTATGCAGAGTGTGTATGTGTGGTGGGAGGGGCTTGTGCATGTAAGGAAGATTAACTGTTATGAGTGTGATATATGTAATTTGACACATGAGGGTTTTCGAGCGAGATCGTTGCCAGTGCCCCTGGACTGGCTCTTGTGCGGGTGACACATGAAATTTCTTTGAGCGAGATCGTTGCTGGTGCCCCTGAACTGGCTCTTGTGTGGGGTTGTTGTAGGATTTTCAAGCGAGATCGTTGCCGGTGCCCCTGGACTGGCTCTTGTGTGGGTGACACATGAGGTTTCTCGAGCGAGATGAGCGTGGCCGTTGCCAGTACCGCCTGACTGGCCTTCGTGCGGGTGACACGTAAAAGCACCCACTACACTCTCTGAGTGGTTGGCGTTAGGAAGGGCATCCAGCTGTAGAAACTCTGCCAAATCAGATTGCAGCCTGGTGTAGCCATCTGGTTTCACCAGTCCTCAGTCAAATCGTCCAACCCATGCTAGCATGGAAAGCGGACGTTAAACGACGACGACGATGTTGCTACATTTGGAAAGGACATCATATTGTTGCCTACCAGCTCTCATGATCAGGCTGCCTAACTACATTTGTCTTCTTCATCATCATCATCATCATAAATCACCACATTTATTACCACCAACACCAGCTTTTACAATATATATATATGAAAGTTTGTGTGCGTGTGCGTGTTCTCACATGCTCTTTCATTGAGCTTCCCTTTTGTTATAATTAGTTATGTACTGCCTCGTTTTTAGCACCCTCACCACTACAGCCACCCTTACCACTACAGCCACCCTCACCACTACAGCCACCAACAGCCATTATCATACAGCAATAACAAAAACAACTTTGTGAAATAAATAATCAATTATCAACTTTTTGATTGTTTGTAATTAGTACCATCTATTAATGAGGGGATTATCTCTTTTGAATTCAGCAGGAGTGGAGAGCTGGGAAGATATAATGTTCATGCTTTTTCTCATAAAATTATGTTTGTGTGTGTGTGTGTGTGTGTGTACATGATGCTGATGACATACATACATATATATACACATATACATACATGTGTGTATGTTTAGAGAGAGAGGGGGAGAGTGTGGGGGAGAGAGAGATGAGGGTGCTGAAATCAGGAATTAAAACTGGATTATGGAATTGGTTCAATGGAAAACTTCTCTTTCCATTCTACATTTCTTGGAAATAAGAAAGCTTCTGCTTAGTTTCTTGGCTTGAATTTTTTTTATTATCAACCAAGTTTCCTCTGAAACTGCTAATCTACTGTCTTAAAAATAGGAAGGGCACATAGATATACAAAAAGATGAGTTGGATAAGACAATAAGTCTGGAACATACTTGATCTTCAGTTTGTGGAATTGGATTTGACATAATCAAAATTGTTTCAGCTTCATGATCTTCCTACATGTGTAGTGTGATTTGAGACTGTCTGGCTGCTAATTTTTGCAGGATGCACAACAGACCAATGAGGTTCCACCTACAGGTGGGTGCAGTGCAGTTATCTCCCTTTGCTGAAACAAAAACAAATCAGTTCTGATACTTGTGTTTCAGAAACAGTTGTATGATATCTACTTGGAACCAAATGAACAGTAAAGCATTGGAAATATCTGTGTATTGTCCATCTTTGCAGCTGTGGTTATATATACCTTGTTGCTTTTATTGTTGTTGTTTAGGCCCTGATCATCTCTGAGTAGATCTGTGATCAAAAACATTCATGTCATGATCAACCAATCCATCTCATATGCATTCCTTGCATGTTGAGAGACCATGTAGAGGTTTCCTGTATGGCTTGTACACTGGCTCAATTTCCTATTGAACCATTTACCTTCAGTTACACCATTAATATCCTTTGGATTGGTAGGGCATGAATATTACACAGTCCCATTTGGCCTTATTTTTAAATCTATCACTTTGTTCCTTTATCTAAACTTAATGCAGCTACAAATGTCCCCTGCAGCACTCCTCACTGTCTTTTAGAAAGTAAGATACTTTGGATATTGCAGTCCTAGATTCAGTCTGAAAAAAAAATAAGAATAAAAATAAGGCTAGATGGTCACATCTGGAATGCTTTTAATCATGTGTTTGGTCAACCATGTCTTCTCTGTGACTAAACAACATCAACAACTTAACTTTTATTTTTTCTTTGTAGTTTTTTTTTCCATTTACTTTATAAACTTTATTCTTTTTAACCTACTTAAATTACAAATGTTATTTACTGTTTTCTTTTTTCTTTCTTTTGCAGTGGTGACCACCTTGTGCGAGTTAGGGCACAGGTCATGACAAGAGATGACTCTAGTGGGGGGTGGGTGCCGCTCAATGGAGGGGGCCTCAGTTATGTTTGCCTAAAAACAATTCCAACTGTGAGCAATGGTAGTGGAGGCAGTGGAAGGGAGGTGGACTTACATAACGATTACATTATTTATGGAGAAAGGATCGTAGATGCTAATGTAAGTATAAATCTCTCATTATATATTTTCATTTTTTTTATCTTCTTTCTTTCAGTATTCATAACATGCGATCTCAAATTTATGCAAGGGCACAGTTATGGTTGTGTGATTGGGAAGTCCAATTTACAAACTTATGGCTTTGGGTTCAGTTCCACTGTTCATTCTTTATGCTGACCAAATGACCAAAGCCTTTTAACTTTGGTCAATGTGAGACAATCAACAAAGTAAAGACAAAGTACGTTTAAAAGTAGTGTCCTGACATTGCTTAGGGCAAAATACATTGAGTAGAACCAGTGAAAGAATGATAAAAGTTCTAATAGTAGATCTGCTTCAATAAATTCTGTCCAGCCTATGCAAACATGAAAAAGTGGACATTAAAACAATGATGATGATAATGAGAGCTTGTTTAATTGCTGCTTACTTAATTCCATGGATTATTACATAAAGAGAGAAAAGACGCATGCACAGAAGAGAAACAAGGCTAAACCAAAAGTTTGTGCACCTACCCTGCACATGCTACCCTTTATCTCTTTATATAATGAGTTACTTCTGCCAGGGTCTGCACTGCCAAAAATTAACGAAAACTTAACCTACATCCACACCGGTCTTTATGAGGTTGTCCCATATGTCTGTCAGGTTTTTGAAATGCAAAATTTGTTTAAATGATGCCTTGCTGATGGGAAACACTAACTTCCATGGATTACAAAAAGAGGGGGAAGAGAGAGAGGGAGAGAGATACACACAGAACAGGAACAAGAATAAAGCAAAAATAAACAAACAGTATTTAATAGTCATGTGTCTAAATGCTACTGCCAATGTGTGCTAGTTATCTTGTAATTGGTCAGTTGCTAAAGGACATACACACACTGTTGTTAAGACCTACATACATATACACACACATTGTTACACCTCTTGTGTTACTAGGTTACCACTGAGAATGAAAGTTGTTCATCTTTCTCTTTCTATCATCTCTCTCTCTCTCTCTCTCTCTCTCTCTCTCTCTCTCTATCTCTCTCTCTCTCTCTCTCTCTCTCAGACACCACCCCTTATCTCCTAGACCACTTTATTTATATTTGCATTTACATCCTTCTTTTTTTTTTCCCCCCTCAGTCACTTTCAAGTCACTTATCTTCCCTCCCACTATTAATTCCAGTAGTTGGTTCTGTATGTATGTGTGTGTGTTGTAAAATTCATATGGACTGGGTACTGGGACTTCAGTTTTTACCTAACAGCATCTTTGGCTGGTTGAATAAACCATTGGGCAGAATATTTGAAGTTCCAGTCAGGAACTTTACAATAAATTTGTCTCTACTCTCAATATAAAGTCATTCCAACACTAAACGTTTCATTATTTTTAAAATTAGCTCTAAAATATTGGTTTCCGATTTTGGCACAAGGCCAGTTAGTTCAAGGAAGGGGTTAAAAAAGTCAGTTACATCAACCCCAGTGCTCAAATGGTACTTTATTTATTGACCCTGAAAGGATGGAAAGCAAAATCTGAACTGCTGAACATTTTGCCTGCTGTGTTAATAATTCTGCCAGCTCACTGCCTTATAAATTAGCTCTAGAATATTAACCTCAATCTGATATAATGTATACCATTATCATTATAATCATTATTTTAACATCCAATTTTTGGATTCAGTTCTACTGCACTGCACTTTGGGCAAGGGTAAGCTACTATAACCATGGGTCAGCTAAAACTTTGCAAGTGGATTTGGTGGACAGAAACTAAAAGAAGCCCATCATGGTATGTTTGTATTTGCATTTCTCTGAAAATTACTGAGATACAAGTGGGGACAGTGGAGTTGACTGTTCACCATCCCACTTCCATTGCACACACACATTCACATACCTACTTTTACATACACACACATATTTTTACATACACACACATGAAACCTCCTGCTACCAGTTTGCCATCACCTCTTCCTTTCTTTCTCATTCATATGTTGTGACGGAGAAAAACATGAGTATTATTATAGTAGATTATCTTTCTCATATCTCCTCTTTGTGCATATGCACAGCATCTTTGGTTACTATGGAAACAGAGTTTTTCACCACGGCGATGTGTAAAAGACTCGCTTCTGATTGGCTAAAATACCCAAATTTTGCAAATTTTAAAGGCTAAACTTTTTAATTATGGATTCTTAGAAAAAATGAATTTCATTTTCATAGTTACTATACAAAACTTAATCCATATACGAAATTTTGAAAACCATTGGAACAAAATTGTAAACAGTGACGAAAGCCACAAAGATCCTAATTCTTAAGTGCTTCTTCTACAAGATTTCTTAAAATTTTCAGATCATAGTAGGGTGGGATTTTGTAATTGACTTTCTTTTTCATTATTAATGAAATGCAACATATTTACTCTGTAGATTAAGAATATAGTGATCTATTTACTCTTATTATTTCAGTTTGCTATGTGATTAATTACCTTGTATTGAAATTACCAGGCTATAAAGCTTACAAGCAATGTATTTACTGTAAACCAGTCAGGTGTAATGTGATGAAAAATTGATTGCTATTTCTAGCAGGTTCAGCAAGCATATGCAGCAGTGATTCTTAACCAATTGTTACCAATGGACCCCTTTATTTCCTATTTTATTTGGATGGATCCTTGTAGACATTCCATGTTTTAAAAAATTGTTAAAATATCTTGTGCATTGTAGAAGTTGTTGTTGTTGGCACTCCGTCGCTTACGACGTCAAGGGTTCCAGTTGATCCGATCAACAGAACAGCCTGCTTGTGAAATTAACATGCAAGTGGCTGAGCACTTCACAGACACTTGTACCCTTAACGTAGTTCTCTGGGATATTCAGCGTGACACAGTGTGACAAGGCTGACCCTTTGAATTACAGGCACAACAGAAACAGGAAGTAAGAGTGAGAGAAAGTTGTGGTGAAAGAGTACAGCAGGGTTCGCCACCATCCCCTGCCAGAGCCTCGTGGAGCTTTAGGTGTTTTCGCTCAATAAACACTCACAACGCCCGGTCTGGGAATCGAAGCCGCGATACTATGACCACGAGTCCGCTGCCCTAACTACTGGGCCATTGCGCCTCCACGCATTGTAGAAGTATAACCAGTTTATTGCACATAAATTTATCAACATATTCTTTTACGGACCCTAATTGAGAAGCACTGATATAGAGACTCTCTCGTTGGTCTGTGATCCACAGAGTACTTTTATATAGCAGTAAGGTTTGAAATTTTTTGTGAGATGGTTAGAAATGCACTTGTCTTGTAGCTATTCTCTCCATACTGACCTCACCACTATTGGAGGTCACATAACAAAAAGAAAAGAAAAACACTTTTGGAAGAGATATTCCCCCAAAAAAATCCCCAAACATAGTAGAAGTATGGCCCATAGTAAGTTATTGCTAAAAACGATGTTCAACCACATCCAAAGATAGTCTTCAGCAATGTGATATATTAAAATTTAAAAAAATATATATATATAAGGCAAAAAGTTTCTAATAATGGGTAGTTTCCATGACCTGAGAAGACTGCTCTCTCTCTCAAAATATAACTTTAAAATAAATATCTTACATGTTCCACATATGGGATTGAACCTGCTTTGTTCTCTCACTGTTCACACACACACACACATGCACACATGCACCTCTCACTAATTAAGCCACACTGACTTCTTCCACATTCCTGTCAATCTTTGGTTAAAGAGGCAGAGGAAAGAAGTTATTTTTGGCAAATACCCTCCATGCTTAAGTTTACTTGCTCTACCCCCCACCGTCTCACATCACCACCACAACCTCCTACAAGATTACCTGTTCCCTCCCACACTTTCAACCCTATCCCCCACCATGACTTTCCATACCCTTTCTCTCACTCTGCTTTTAGACATCTTAAAACCCAACCAAGATCACTTGTTACTATTGCTGTTGCTACTACTACTACTACTACCACCACCACCACCACCTTCCAATGCCACCTCACCATTTCTGCTATTCACAACTCTTAGGCACCATCACTAAAAATATTATCTACTACCTTTGCTGTTGCTGCTACTACTACTACTACTACTATGCTAGAAAGTGGACTACCATCACCATCCATACTATTATTGCCCATCATCATCATCATCATTATTATTTATCTCTCATACTACTGTACAATTTTCAACTCCCACTACTACTACTACTACTACACCAATACCACCATCACAAACATTCCCACACCATCATCACTTATAGCTTTCACTAGTTTCCTCTTATTATTTTTTTTTTTTTGCCACTAGTAAGTAGCAGTTGCCCTCTAGCAAAGAATTCTTTGTGTGGCTGCTTGACATGCTTGAAATAGCAGTCAAATCTCTCTTAAATCACACCCTGCCATCTCAAAAAAAAAAAATTTTTAAGACCGATGGTAAATACTGGGATACCTTTCATAATAGATCTCTGCAATGAGAGCAAACCTTGGGCCAAACAATGGAAACCACCCTCCAGTAATGTCAACTACTGCTACTGGTCACCTGTCACCCCTATACATATCCAGTTCCAAAAGTCACAGGGGTTTTGTCTGGATCCCATAAATTAATTGTGACTTTATTACTGGCCACCATAAATTGTTTGTGACTTTTTTTCCTAGCCAAAATTGTGAAATTTATTATTGGTTATCATATACATAAGCGCAGGTGTGGGTGTGTGGTAAGAAGCTCGCTTCCCAACCACATGGTTCTGGATTCAGTCCTGTTGCATGGCACCTTGGGCAAGTGTCAGACTTACCAGAGCCTTGTGAGTGGATTTGGTAGACAGATACTAAAAGAAACCCATTCTCTCTTTTTCTCTCTCTCTCTCTCTCTCTCTCTCTCTCTCTCTCTCTCTCTCTCTCTATATATATATATATATATATATATATATATATATATATATATATATATATATATATATATATATATATATGTGTGTGTGTTTGTTTGTGTCTGTGTTTGTTCCCCCAGCATTGCTTGACAACCGATATTGATGTGTTTGCATCCCCATAACTTAGGGGTTTGGCAAAAGACATTGATAGAATAAGTACTAAGCTTACAAAGCATGATTCCTGGGGTCAATTTGTTCAACTAAAAGCCGTGCTCCAGCATGGCCGCAGTCAAATGGCTGAAATGAATAAAAGAATATATATATATGTACATCTAAATTACATAAAATTGAAAATATCACTGATCATCTCATTTTAACAGATTATTTGCCAAAATTATCTAAAAATATCTTGAAAGTAAATTTACACAGCCTCCAGATGACTTCGGAATCTCATGCAACTCTTCTGGAAATGCTGCCATAATCCTTGCCTTCAGTTCATCTTTGGTATTACAAGGAGTTTTGTTGGTGTCTACCTCACCTGCGCCCCACACATAATAAGGGGGTTGCAGTCTGGGAAGTTAAGTAGTCAGAGGCTAGGGGTGATGTGGTCGCACAAATTGTCTGACAGCCATGACTGTATTCTCTTGCTTGTGTGGCATCATGCAGAGTCTTGTTGCCAGACAAAGGGTCTTCCAGCAGCCACCCTCTTGGCCCAGGGCAGCACTACCTCTTCCAAGCACTTGATGTAGGCCTCCATGTTGAGCCTGAGCTTGTGTGGGAAGATGAATGGAGGCATAACGTCGCCATTGTTAACGATCACTCCAAACACCCTGATGTTCATTGGATGTTTGATTTTTATCACTCTCGGTACATGTCCTCAGATTGACACCCAAACTTTGAAATGTCTGTATTGGAGCTTCCAGCACAAATGCCAAGCAGTACACCATATTGTTTCCAAATTTCTGATAGTGAATTACTTCATGGTGCTGTTCTTCTCAGACAATGCTGAACTGATCCTACTTATGCTGTGTAGTCAACAAAATCAAAGACAAACAATGCTCATGCACAAAATTAGAAATATCAAATGATGACAATTTACCTATCACACCACATTGAGTCTGTGTCGCATAACTCAATCAGATATTCATAAATTGATTGTGAAAGATGAAATATAAGAACATGGTTAGGTAGTGTTGAGTCTAGTTGTGTAAGGATATGTATATATGTATGTGTACATAAATTCAGATTGGGATTTTTATTTTGATGTATTTGATGTTGCTGAAGTCTCCGTATTATTTCTAACAAGACCATGTAACTTGCCTTGACCAATAGCAGCCTGAATTCCAGTTGCCATCTTGTACTTCCTACATTGCCCCATTTGGCCACCTGTGTCTGATGAATTAGGTATCTGTGACAACCCTATGAAACTCTGGAGCCAAATCAAAGTTTTAAACAACAATGATGATGATGATGATGATAATACACTGGTTCACAGTAACAAGCAACTAGACTAGCCTAAATACACTACTGCACATTATATCTTTATTGCATACTTCTCCAGACTGTTACCCTGCAATATACTTTTGTGTGAGGGTGTGTGTGCAACTTTGTGTTGGTGTGTCTCTCACTGTTTGACAACTGGTATTGGTTTTGTTTATGCCCCTGTAACTGAGCAGTTCAGCAACAAGTGACCAATAGAATGACTACCAGATTTATTGCTGGCACCAGCCGTCGCTGTTGTATAGCTCCAAGTCAGTTCTATCTGAGCAGACTTATGATAAAAGTTATTCCAGCTATGATCATCTTGTCTTTTAAGTAGCGTGTAGAGCTACATTATCTACTGTGAGACCTCTCTGTTTCTGCAGTAGTAAAGATGTGATTTGAAGTGTTTGGCTTCTCTTTATTACAGATCAAGTCAGAAAACAGGGACATGAATATATTATTTGCTGTTGAATTTCATCCTTGTAGAACAACTTCTCCTTGTAGGTGATGTGTGCTGATGACTCACTCTTCAGTTATGTAGTGGACTCTCAGACACCAGTGTTTCAGCATGAATCTGCCTCCTCAATGCTCAGAACTCTACTATATCTGTGTACATGTAACTGGTAGTTTGCTTATCAGTTTTGAAAGAAAGACAAATGTTGACTTTAGTGTGATTTGAACTCGGGGATACTGAGAGCCAGAAAATATATTCCATGGCATTTTATATGCTGCTCTAACAACTGCCAATTTAGTGTGTCTGTGTGTAATACATACATACATGAATACAAATATAAGCAAATATATATATATATGTAACACACACACACACATACATACATACACATATATATGTCAATCCCCCTGGACTCCCTTTTGATCATACTAATGTTGGAAGGGGAGAGTAATGTTTGGAATGAGAGGTACGGGAGGAGGAGATCTATTAGAAAAAGTGAGTAGGGGAGGAGGAAAAGTACTAGGAACATAGCAGGCAGAGGGATAGTATATGTGCATGGGTATGTTTCTGGGACTGTATTTTCAAGCATTTGTATGGGTATGTTCATATGTGTGTATGTTGTTGTTGGGTGGGTGTGGGTGTGTGTGTGTGTCCCTGTGTAGACTTAACCTCCCCCACTACCATCTTCATCTCCAGTACCATCATCACCTCTGCCTCCACCATTTCCTGTTAGGCCAGCTGTTTGGCCTAGAGAGTATAAATAAGCTTCCATAAAACTACCATAGCATTTTCGCTCTCTCTCTCTCTCTCTCTCTATCCATCTAGCTATCTCTCTCTCTTTCTTGCTCTCTTTTACCTCACTGCCATCATCACCATACATCCCCCCCTTCACTTCCCTCGTCTCCCATCTCTACCTCACCCCTCTCTGCTGCCAGCCAAGGCAGGCTGCTTCTGCGCCTCATTACCACCAGCAACAGGAACAGCACCCCCACCCCCATCATCATCATCATCATCATCATCATCATTTTTGTAAATTGCTCTACTTCCTTTCCTAATTTTTCTAGTGTACTCTCACCCCTTCCCCCCCCCCCCCCACACACACACATCTTGTTCTCCTTTCTTATTCTCTCCTCTCTCTCTCTCTCTCTCTCTCTCTCTCTCTCTCTCTCTCTCTCTCTCTCTCTCCTCCTCTCAGGATGTCAAATCTACCCACACCACCACATAGTCACACGCACACACACATACATTCAAACATGTGCACTCACTCATAGATTCAGACTTTCAGACTTGTAGATATATCCACTCATAAAAGCAACCCTAACTCAAACTCTCACTCAACCGCAATGAACAAGTTATTTCACTCAGACATTCAAGCTGATGGAATGGTATATATTCAGAGATAAAAAAAAAATATTTCTCCTCTCTATCTTCTTTTTCATTCTCCCTCACTCTTATTCTCTCTGTTTCTCTTTCTCTCCCACTCAGTTTCTCTTTCTTTCTCTCTATCGTTGTTTCCCATCCTCCCACACACCAATCAAACCACCTCCCTTCCTTTACCTACCTTTACAGATACACTACTTCATCATTTTTAGCTTCCTATCTTCCCTACTCCTCCCCCACTCTCTCATCAGCACACACACACACACACACACACACACATACACATATATATATACATATATACAATATATATAATCTTACATAAACAAATACAGCTACGCATATAGACTAACATATGTGCACACTTACACACACACACACACACACACACACACATACATTGCATCACCAACCCTCAAAGCAACCAGTACTTCCATCACCAACAACACTATCATCATCATCATCATAGTCGTCGTCGTCACCACCACCACCACCTCTAATGCTACTACTGCCACCACCTCCAGCAAGGGAGCTATCAGAGTGAAAGGAAGCATGTGGGCAGAAGTTATATATCTACCCCACATATCTCTATCTATCTATCTATCTCTCTCTTTCTTTCTTTCTTTCTCTTCGTGTTAAGATTTGGTTGGCAGAGATGTGTTTTAATATATTAAGGCTTAGCTTAGTTTCAGGATGGGGTGAGGTAGATGTCTTCATTGGGAAGGTTGTGGCTGGCTGGCTAAGGGTGGAAGGTGGTAGTGGGTGCTGTACCAACATGAATGTGGGTGGGTAATCAGAATGGAAGATAGATACCTAGAGATAGATAGAGGGTAGAGGGTGTCGTGTGGTAGGATAGATGGGGTGGGAGATTTTTCTTCTGGAGAATGAAAGCAGGATAGTGATGTGGGGAATAGGGTGTCTATTCTACCACCATCACCACCCTGCCACTAATACTTCCACCTACTGGCATTTTCACACTGCCTTGAGGGGTGGGGTGAGTTGAGAGTGAAAGTGTGAAGGGAGGAAGTACATGTGGGTGGGGGTGCTCAAGGAATATAAAATGTTTTTTACAGATAAGACAGACCCTGGAATGATGGTATACAGAGAGAAATTTCTCTTCATCTCTCGCTCTATCTCTGTTTCTCTTTCCCTCTCTCTCTCTTTCTCTCTATGTATATATGTGTGTGTGTATATTTATATATATATATATATATATATATATATATATATATATACACATATTATAGGCACTAGACATACATGCATACACACGCGTGTCTATGTTTGTAAGCATCATGTGTGATCTATATAGAGGTACTCATTCATATGGATACAGACAGGCATGCATGCATTCAAATGCAACTTACATGCAACATGTGGAAATGCACCTGGGTTGTGAATATCTATTCATGAGAAAGACAGTGCCACACAATAGTACACACATATGGACATAACATATACACATACACACACACATATTGTATATACATGTATATATATATATATATATATATACATACATACATACATACATACATACATACATACATACATACATACATACATACATACACATATATGTATGTGTACGCACTGATCTATGTTGGCATTTAGTTATATCTTTATTTATCTTTGTTGTTCATCCCAGTGTCCACTCAGTTATTTCTCTTCATTCATCTTTATTTTAATTATGTAAATTACCCTAAGCCCCATGAATCTATTCTTTTTGCATATTCCCAAGTCTTAAGGTAAGGAGAACTGCTGTGCTTGTGAAGTTTATTGAGGCATTTAAACCAGCCAGACCCAGGCTCTCACACCTACCCTACAATGTCATTCTAAATATAAATTAATCACATCATTAAAATCTGCCTTCTTAATTCAACACAGTGAATGAAAATAAACATTACAATTTGACATCATTGTAAAGGCTAAAGGGTTAAACACACACTCTCTCTCTTGATCTCTCATGCACACACACACAATAGGTGCAGGTATGGCTGTATGGCAAAGAACCTTGCTTCTCAAGCATGTATTTTCATGTGCACTCCCATCGTGCAGTACCTTTAGCAAATGTCTTGTACCATGGCCCAGGCCCAATGAAACCTTGTGAGTGGATGTAGTAAATGGTCTGAATGCTTGCAACAAAATAAATTCCAATAAAAAGTACCCAGGGTACAGATGATGGTGTCAGACCTGGCAATGAATTAAGTCTACCACTCAAGAACAGATATATAGCCTTGCACATAGATTCCATCTACCTGACTTCTCTTGCAACACTTGGGTTGAGCTGAGGCCATAGTAGCACACTTGCCCAGACTGGTGTGCAGTAGAAACCAGGAACTAACCAACCTTTTTGACCAGACGGCCATGCCTGCATCAAAAATCTAATACCTTCTGAGGCAATTATTGGCTAAATTCACATAACTGTATAATAGGCATTTTGAGGAGAAATGGATTACCACTGCTGGCAAAATGGAATGTGTGTATGTTTTTGTTTGTTTATATTGCTGTATTCAGAAAAATAAACTAGCATTGAATGGTAGTAGACCTAACTCTAGCACTTGGTTTAATACCACCTCGCCCACTAGTCTTTAGTAGAGTTAATCTTGTTAAAGCCTTCAAACCTGTCTACAGTTCGCTTCATGCCCACATTTTTTTTCTGAAGTCATTGACCTGCAGATGTTTGGGCCAAGCATTAACAATACCAACCTCACCAATCAGGGAGATGTTGTAAAGGTAATTGGCCTTGTACATCACCCTTGAATAACTACCCAGAAAGAGCCTTTTTTTCTAAGATTTTAATTCTTCAAAACTGTGATAGGTTCCAATAATCCATGATAGTAATTTTTAATAAGATCATTAGTGGAGAGTTCCATAACCTCTTCAGTCCTTGAAATGCAACTGAAAATTTCATCTCCTGTCTGGTACATTTTCAATCTTAAGGGTCATGATTCCACTTGTCATTATCATCGTCATCATTCTCTTCATCATTGCACCTTTACTTTCCATGAGGCAGAGTTAGTTACTATCTCTAGCAAATTGAGCAGCCATGCAGAAGCAATCTCAATGACTCATTTGTACATAGTTTATTTACATTGTGTGCACTATGTACATGCATGCACTTAGATGCACACACACACACACATACTCATACACATATGCATATTTTAGAGGGGTACATCAGTGTTAATGGGGTTGTTTGTCCAACCCAGTAATGTTTGAAATACCTGACCATGTCATTCTGTCCCAGACTATGTATGAATCACATCTTGCTCTGCTTCATGTTGAAGGATGTCTGTACCTCTCTACAACTGCAGGCTTTCATTGTTTTGAGGGATTTTTTTTCTCTTTTTGAATTTGGTAGAACAATGTGTTCAACTAATAATGTACATCTTATGTCTTATCTATCTTATCTTATCAATATAAAGGCAGTATGATAATTTGCTTCGTCAGAGTTTGTAAACACTTGGGCTTAACTTGGGATCTCAATAGAATTTGTTTTGAATTTTTAAATCTTAAACAAGTAGGAATAGTGTGTGTGTTTGTGTGTTTGTGTGTGTATAGAAGAGAGGAACTCTGACTGTAACACACATCTTCCTTTGGATAGAATGATAGTCACTAACATAGATAACTTTTCCTGAGATGTACTTAATTTATTTAATCAATGTTTGAATTTGTATTTGTCTAGGTTGTTCTAAGTACTACTCTGTTCATCCAACTTAATCTGAACAAATCTGTATGGCGTGTGTGTGTGCATGCGCATGCATGTGTGTATGTGTTTTATGAATTCTTTTATTCTTTTACTTGTTTCAGTCATTTTGACTTTGGCCATGCTGGAGCACCACCTTTTAGTCCAAGAAATCGACCCCTGGACTTATTCTTTGTAAGCCTGGTACTTAATCAGTTTCTTTTGCCAAACCACTAGTTACGGGGACATAAACACACCAACATCAGTTGTCAAGCGATGGTGGAGGGACAAACACACAAATATATATATATATGACAGGCTTCTTTCAGTTTCTGTCTACTAAATCCACTTACAGGGCTTTGATTGGCCCAAGGCCATAGTAGAAGACACTTGCCCAAGGTGCCACACACTGGAACTGAACCCAGAATCATGTGGTTGGGAAGCAATATATATATGAAGTTCTTAATTTTATAATTGAGTATGCTATTATGTATACTATTGTTTATTTTCATTTGAATGTTGGTTCTGCAATTGAATCAGCAGTTTTGTGTCTATCCAGTCCCTACTCAAGAGTACAATATTATATCCTGAAATTACTATTGGTAGGATATGATCTTACAACCCTTGAATTGGTAATCTAACATCTTGATCAGTGTTCCATTTCACATCTGTTGAGTGTGAGTTTCAACATTCTCCCAGAGGTCTCTTAAGATGACTTCTTACTTCTACTTTTGCATATTTTAGTACACAGGAGTTAACTCATATAACACTTATTTCAAAATAGGAGCCTGAAGAAATCTGGTATCTGTATCTAGCATCTTGGTAAGAACATGGTATGAAAAATAAAGTGTCTAATCTAGAGCTACAACACTACACCTCTTGGTGGGTTTTGAACAAGTCTGGATATTTCACATTTCATAGTGTCTATATCCCAATATGTCTCCTGACAAAAGGATAGCAGATGGCTGCATCAGTAGAGTAAGAGACAAAAGCGCTTTATAGTATTTATTTGCATTGTTTCACATTCGGAGTTCAAATCTTGCTCTGATTAACTTTGACTCCAGGTTTGAGAGGAATGATTAATTTAATCATTTGAATACCAGTCAAATGCTGATATTGATTTAATTAATGTGATCCATCTACTAAAACTTATGGTTTTGTGCCTGTGTTAGAAATTGATATATTAATAACAATTTTAGTTATTAATCCCTGTAGTTTGAAGGATAGATAGATAAAACTGATCCTTCAAGCACCTGAAATTGGATTAGCATGGTCCTGCCCCTATGAAATACCATAAAACAAATAATCCTTTGTTTTCGTTTTGTCTGTATGGTTTCATCAGAGCAAGAGGGACAGACCCATATTCCCTTTTTAGGACCCCCCCCCCCCCACAACGGTGTTGCAAGAAAGAGACTAACCTAAACACTAGTAACAGAATAGATTCTACTAAGGATACTCAAGGTACCAGGCAGGATTGTTAAACCAGGTGGCAGATTAAATCTGTTACGCAAGTAAGTCTTGGCAAGATTTGAACTTAGATGCAAAGTGCCAGAGCAACTACAGCAAGGTATCTAGTCTGATGTTTTTACAGTTTATCTCAAGACTTACTCTTTTAAGAGCTAGGAGAAAGAGATAAAAACATACTGAGTTCAATGGCCTAAAGAGGCCATTGAGAAAACCATTAAGAAAAACGAACTGTCCATCCCATCTGACTTTCAGATGTAGTTTACCTTAAAACAGTAGGGTGTACTTAGAGAGAAATTTAGGTGTTATTACAGGCTGACTAAACAACTATGTAGAGGTTCCCTCATCAGCTTTTCATAAAGCTTGTTGATACTTAGCTCTAGGGCAGAGCACATTATCTGATATATCCTTCCCTCTAAGCCAGCATCAGTGAAGCAGACCTATAATCAAAATGCATTCCTGGCATGACCACCTCAAATGTTTTGTGTTTCTAATACAGTGTATATATGAACCCATTATTTGATATGTACTTCCCTCTTTTTAAAGATGGTAGGTATTATTTCTAGTAGATTTGGGCTGGTTACTATTATTTCTAGGCAGATGAGCTGCTGGTGTAGAGGCTCCACTCATTTGCTCATAAAACTTTATTAACTCAGTATTATGTATTTGGGACTTGATGTGATGATGTTCTGCATTTTGTGTGTGTGTGTGTGTGTGTGTCTGTGAGAAAGTGAGAGAGACAGACAGATAAAAACAGGGTCAGGATTAAATAGTTTACGTTGGCACCTAGCCAACTGCCAATTTTTGGGCAAGGTGGATGAGGTTACAGTTGTTTGAATCAATCCCAGCATTCAATCAACCCATCTTGGAACAAGGGGAAGCACAGTTGATTGCTGTAGGATTTGATCCAAGAACACAAAAGAGTACGGCTAAATATTGGCAAGCATTTATTTAGGAAACCCTACTACTATCCCTGGCATTGAGTGTATTGGTTTGTTTGTGTATCAATATAGATCAGTATAGATACCATTTGGTGATCACTAAAAACAAAGGGAGTTAACTCTTAAAAAGAAATGTAACTCATAGTTAACTTAGCCATTTGGTGAAGGTGGAAGACTGGCAGAACCTTCAGAACACTAGAAAAAAAGGTTTTATGGTATTTCTTCCAGTTCTTTACATTCTGAGTTTGAATTCCACCATGTGATCTTTGCCTGTCATCCTTTCAAGGGTCAATAAAATAAAGGACCATCAAATACTGGTCAATGGTGTTGACTTGTCCCTTCTGCTCAAAACTGCTGGCCTTGTACTTAAATCAAAAGCAAAATAAATGAAATAAATGAAGTACCAGATTAAGTTAACAGTAGATTTGAGTGGATGATAGGTAGTGATGGTAATAGAGGTGCTGACTGACACTATTGAAGGCAGTGCCCCAGCATGGCCTCAGTAGAAGAGTAATAAGAGAATACACAATCTCTATGGCACAAGTGAATGTGGAAGTATTTGTTTAAAGAAGAAAGAGGGGAGAGGGTAGAAGATTCTGTTAGACATTTTCTTAATATTTAGATTGAGAAAGGCAAGTCTGGGTAGATGGGAGAGTTGGGGGGGAGAGGAAGAGAGAGAGAGTGGGAGGAGGTCAGTCAGAAAGAGAGGGCAGAGAGAAGCAATGGTAAAACATACATGGAAGCAGGGGGAGAAAGAGGTGTGTGGGGGTGTAAGACCCCCCCTCCCCGCATCTAAATTTTGAGGATGGTGAGAGGAGGGGGAGTTATAGACTCTCCATCTTTCAGAATGGGTGGTGGTGGTGGTGGTGGGGATAGGGATAGTAGTTAGCAGTGAGGAGGAGGGGAGTGATTGGGTGGTAGAAAGGTGGTGAAGTGGGTGAAAGGAAGAAGATGGAGCTCACAGCTGTTGGTTGGAGGAAGCTGGCAGCCAGATGGGCTGTGTGGGTGGACAAAGGTGATGATGAAGTCTCTGAGGAAGGATCTGATTAATTGCCATGTTGGAGATGGCGGCGGGGGGGGGGGGGATAGACAGAGAGAGAGAACTTGAAGTATTGAAGCACACACACACACACACACACACACACACACAAACTTGGCAGATAATAGCAACAGGAACACTTTCCATATTCACTACTACTACTACTACTACTACTACAGCTAACACTACCCCCATCACCACCTATCATTATCAGTAGCAGCAGCATGAACACCCTCACTACCAAAAATACTATCACCATCATAACTGCCACTAGACATTCAGTTCTCTCTCTCTCTCTCTCTCTCTCTCTCTCTTTCTCTCTCTCTCTCTCTCTCTCTCTCTCTTCCTCTCTCTCTCTCTCTCTCTCTCTCTCTCTCTCATTCTCTCTATCTATCTCTGGCTTACTTCAAGTGACCTTCATTGCAAAGGGAACAGGAAGTTGGTTTCTCTGCTACCAAATTGATTACATGGAACAAAAAACTTCTGCTAGTCTAATTGAACTGAACTTGTGGTATTTTATTTTAATTTTGTTGTTTTGGTGAGGGTTTTTTTGGGTTTCTTTTCTTTTTTTTTTTTTTACTTTATTTATATGTATACTTTTTTTGGGGGGGTTTGAACATATGGTACTTTGATTAAACAGTACATGTGTGGAAGTCTCAAGAAACTTCAGGAAACTTCAGCTTTATACTTAGAATACAATTTTGAAGGCTAAAAACAATGTGTGTGTGTGTGCACATGCAAGTGCCTGAAGAAGTTCCTGAGTTTTTATGGATTGTCACTTTGAGAGAGGGGAATAAATTCTCTCTTTCTCTCTCTCTCTCTCTTTTCTGCTACAACCGTTTCTGCTTATCTACAAAAAGTTCAGTATGCAGAGACATTTATTGTACAAATTTCACTGTATAATTTTTGGGCAATACCAAACACCATTGCCATATGTATATATAATATATCTATATATATTTATATTTATAATTTAGTCCGTTTTTAAGGGGTTGGCTTTGAGAGTTGCATTTCCTCGCATTCGGTAAAAATGTGCTTTTTATAGTAGTCTGACCTTAGAGTCCCTCATGGCGTGAGGCGTTATTATATAGTAATGCCCTTATATAAATATAAATATATATTTCGGGAATAAATGATGGATTTTTTCCCTTATGAGGTTTTTTTCAAGCTAGCTACTTGATAAATTCTTGTAAAAGAATTCGTCCTATTATTGAATATATATATATATATATATATATATATATATATATATATATATATATATATATATAGCCACAGTCAAATGATTATGTCTGTATTTGTGTGTCTGTGTTTGTCCCCTGTTATCGCTTGACAACCGATGTTGATGTGTTTATGTCCCTGTAATTTAGTGGTTCAGCAAAAGAGACCGATCGAATAAGTACTAGGCTTACAAAGAATAAGTCCTGGGATCAATTTGTTCGACTAAAGGCAGTGCTCCAGCATGACCACAATCAAATGACTGAAACAAATAAAAGAATATATATAAAGCTATCACTTGCAATCCAGCATGACTACATATTTTTTTTAAAATATGAGCAGTTAATGTAGTGTTTTCAGCAGTAATCACAAACAGACACAGAAACTCTCTCAATCCTCTCAAATTTGGAACTGCAGAACATCAAGGACATGACAGAAGTGTGGAGGGCTACATCTCAGCTCTTAACCAGTACTTTATTTTACTGAAATCAGAAGGATGAGCTGTGAAGTTGACTTCTGCCATATTTGAGCTCTGAACGTGAAGAGAAAGAAATTTAGATAAGTCCATGTGCTGTAGGAAGATAGGAACTATGATGTCTCAATCAAAGCCCCTTCTTGAGAGAGGGGAGAGAGAATATTTTTTAAAGTTTAAAATAAGCATTGTGAGTAGTATCATTGAGAAGTCTGCTTTACCACCATTTGGTTAAGAATTCAGTCCTACTGCATGACACAGCCTGATCAGGCTTTGTAAGTGGGTTTGATAGATGGAAATTGTGTAGAAGACCATTGCGTGTGTGTGTGTGTGTGGCTTTATGCTTGTCTCTCACTGCTTGAGAACTGGTGCTAGTTTGTTTACAGCCCTGTAACTCAGCAGTTTGGCAAAAAGAGACTAATAGAATAAGTACCAGTGTTCAAAATATAAAGTACTGTGCTTGATCCAATCAACTAAACCCTTCTATCCAATACCCCAGGATGACCACAGTTCAGTGATGGAATCAAGTAAGAGAATAAAAACTATTCCATGCAGATAGGCATACTTCATCATACTTATTCAATATTCATATGCATATTCAATGGTATGTAGATAAGCATATACTAGACATGGAATAATGAGAAATGGAATATTCTATGCGGCTTCAGACTAGCAATTAGCAGACATTGGTTATATTATATACAGTTTCTTTGTCATTTCGCATGGTAAATACCCCAATATATCAAGATCAAGTCAGTTTCTCCCAGCCTGAAATGAAATCAGTACCTGTGATGTGCTAGAATCAATAGATCAATCAAATTGATCTATCTTTACCCATTCTACATCACAAATAATTGCCTTGTGCATCAGAAAACAACTACTATTTAAATGTGGCATTGTATGATAGTAAGTTCCTGCTGAATGGAAGCTTACAGCCTGGTTTTGATTACCTGTTCACACAGGTAGGTTTTCTATAGGTTTCTTTCAAAAGAGCTCTCAAAATAGCTGAAGAAACTATTTCACTAAATAGTTGTAAACAGCAGATTGTTGGTTATGAATGTTATATTATTGTATGTTATGTTCACTGTATTGTTGTTGTATGTTATGTCCACTAACACAGTCAAGAAGACAGTTATATTGAAAAGAACAATGTAACTTCTTGCCTCAGTTGTAAAATGGTATGCCATGCTTTGTTTCGTTCTCAATATGTCATTAAAGGAGTCTCTCATGGTTAGAAAAGGTGATAAACTGGCTAAGTGGTTACTGTGTTGGCTAGAAGGATGCTTTGCAGTATTTGTTCTCTCTCTGCACTCTAAGTTCAAATTGCAAAGAAGTTCTCTTTCTTTTTCTCATATTCTTTTATTCTTTTGCTTGTTTCAGTCATTTGACTGTGACCATGCTGGAGCACCACTTTTTATCAAACAAATCAACCCCAGGACTTATTATTTGTAAGCTTAGTACTTATTCTATTGGTCTCTTTTGCCAAACTGCTAAGTTACAGGGACATAAACACACCAACATTGGTTGTCAAGCAATGGTGGGGGGAACAAACAAAGACACACAAACATAAACATACATACATATATATATATATACACGGCAGAGGCTTCTTTCAGTTTCCATCTACCAAATCCACTCAAGGCTTTGGTCGGCCCAAGGCTATAGTAGAAGACACTTGCCCAAGGTGCCACACAGTGGGACCTGAACTCAGAACCATGTGGTTGGGAAGCAAGCTTCTTACACACAGCCATGCCTGCGCCTATATACACAGCCACACCTGTCAAGAAATGAAAGCTCTAATTCTAAGCTGTGGATTAGTAGAATTGTCAGAATGCTGGATGAGATGCTTCATAGTATCTGTTCTAGCTCTTATACCACCTGATTTAAAATTTTGATCCATCACTGAAAAATGGTGACACTTCTGTCAGTTAGGAGTTGTGACTAGCAAGTAGTATCAACAAATTGACCAACCATGGCTTTCTTAGTTGATTAGGTCAACTGTTGGGGTTACCAGAGACACTCCTGTAGGGTCAATCTCCTTCATGATAACTAGTCTGTGTAGTGAAAATGGATATGTAATGTATCTATCTATCTATCCTTATATATATATATATATATATATATATCTGTAGTTGAATACATATGATACACACAATGAATACTTAATACTGAATAAAGCTGTTTGCAGTCTCCTGGTAGATTGTGTGTGTGTGTGTGTGCACGCGCGCGTGCACATACACACACGCATACACATACATAAGCTGTTGCTATATTTACTTTTATATGCCTGGTCCTTCTCTGGCAACTATGTCATTTGATGTCACATGACTTTTGTCTAGCTGCAAATGTCAACCCAAAGGACATGTGGAAATGAAGAGAAGAAAAAAAATTCTAATGAAATTTACAGGCTGAAGATAATTAACTACAAAATCTTCCAGCCTGTCTGTCTGTGTGTCTGTCTCTTTCTCTCTCTCCCTCTCTCTCTCTATATATCTCACATATACACACACACATACACACATTGCTATATATATATATATATATATATATATATATATATATATATATATATATATATATATATATATATATATATATTACTCATTTCAGCCATGTGGCTGTGGTCATGCTGGAGTACCACCATGGTCTTTCTCATTTCCTTGATATATATATATTTTTGTATGTCTATATATGCACGGTGCATAGTTTAGTGGTTAGGCTGTTGCACACATAATGGTAAAGATTGTGATTTTGATTCATGGACTAGAAGTGTTGTGTTCTTGAGCAAAACAGTTCATTTCACATCGGTCCAGTTCACTCATCGGACAAAAATAAGTTATCCTGCAAAGGACTGGCGTCCTGTCCTGAGAAGGAATATATATGCCAGAAAATCCAGAAAACTGACTTTGTGAACCCCTACAGCTCAGGGAAGACCATTGATTCTCTGTATATGTTTATCCTCCTGTCCTCTCTTGTATCCTTAACCTTTTCTCCAAATCCTTTCTCTCTCTCTCAATACATACGTACACATTATCATCATCATTTGAAGCCCATTTTCTTATGCTTGTATAGATTGGAGGGTTTCCCCAGTGCAGTGTCTCTCCATTAGTTGCTTTTTTTGTCATCTCCTATATGTGGTTTATGTCCTCTTTTTTTCTTCCTCTTCTACTGGTCTTTTCCCTTTGGATCTCTATCTTTATCATTGTTGTTAGCATGCTGGGCAATATGTCTAGTGGCATTTCATCCATCTTTATGTTGTGAGTTCAATTCCACTCAGGTTAACTTTACTTTTCATCCTCTCAAGGCCAATAGAGTACTGGGATTAATGCAATCAGCTTACCAACTCCCCTGAAATTTCTGGCTTTGTGCTGAAATTTGAAACCATTAATATTATTATCATGAATTTTTAAGTAATTTTAATGACCACCTATCCACGCTTGAATGAGTCTGATGAAATTCTTTGAGGCAGGTTTTGTACAGCCTGATACTCTTCCCATTGCTAACCCTCATCTGTTTCCAAGCAGATCAATATTTCCCCTAGTTCTATGAACATATACAGCACAATGGTCAGGCATGCATTTGTATGTATAAATATCTGTGTTTGTAAACTGGTGTAACTACCTTGAAGTATTTACATCACTAAAAAGGAAGCAATTCTGTAATAACGGGTCTAATTCAAAAAGAATAATAAAAATCAGTTTATGTCCTGGAGTCAATGTAATTGACTAAGCCATTGCCAAGTAGTGAGTGCCCCAGCATGACCACAGTCCAATTAACTGAAAAGAAAAATATGTTTATTGTTTCAAAGGTTTGATTTCCTATCTTCTTTCTTTTCTTTATTCATTTTTTTAGTAGGGAATGTAATCAGCTGTGTAAGTCCATAGCAACATTTCTGAACATTTGTGACAATGACAAAAATACTAAGCCTGGAATTCAGCATCACACACCTTGTATTGACTAAATACAAGATGTAAAAATTTAGCCACAATTTCTCCTGAATATGTGTTACATAATATGGCCCCTTAGCACCTTAAAACTCATAAAAACAAACTGTGGGAAACAATAGCATTATAGAATAAATGTGTTTCTTTATCATGAGTCATGACATGCATGACCTCTAAAAGAATGTATTCCAGGTTAATCTGGTGTTTTTATATTGTCCAAAGCAATAATTTCAGATTCCTTAAGGGGTTATATTTATTTGATTGTTTCTTTACTTATTTATATTATTAATTTATATATTTATTACTTTGTTGAAAGAGGAAGAAATTGCCTATGGCTTATGGTGGTCTTTTTGAAGGATCAGTGAGATGGTTAGAGAGAGAGAGAAAGAGAGGGATATAAGACAAGCACAGTTAATGTATAGTTTAAAAGTTTAAGGCCATTGTATTGTTTGGTATATGGGTATACACACATACATATATATGTGTGTGTGTGTGTGTATATATACATATCATCATCATCATCATCATCATCGTTTAACGTCCGCTTTCCATGCTAGCATGGGTTGGACGATTTGACTGAGGACTGGTGAAACCGGATGGCAACACCAGGCTCCAATCTAAATTTGGCAGAGTTTCTACAGCTGGATGCCCTTCCTAACACCAACCACTCAGAGAGTGTAGAGATATAAATATATATATATGTATATATATATATATATACATATCATCATCATCATCATCATCGTTTAACGTCCGCTTTCCATGCTAGCATGGGTTGGACGATTTGACTGAGGACTGGTGAAACCGGATGGCAACACCAGGCTCCAGTCTGATTTGGCAGAGTTTCTACAGCTGGATGCCCTTCGTAACGCCAACCACTCAGAGAGTGTAGTGGGTGCTTTTACGTGTCACCCGCACGAAAACGGCCACGCTCGAAATGGTGTCTTTTATGTGCCACCCACACAAGCCAGTCCAGGGGTACTGGCAACGATCTCGCTCGAAAATCCTACAGGAGCCAGTCAGGCGGTACTGGCAACGGCCACGCTCAAAATGGTGCATCTCATGTGACACCCGCACAAGAACCAGTCCAGGGGCACTGGCAACGATCTTACTTGGCTTGCCGGGTCTTCTCACGCACAGCACATTTCCAAATGTCTCGGTCAGTAGTCATCGCCTCGGTGAGGCCCAATGTACGAAGGTCTTGCCTCACCACCTCAGCCCAGGTCTTCCTGGGCCTACCTCTTCCACGGGTTCCCTCAACTGTTAGGGTGTGGCACTTTTTCGCGCAGCTATCCTCCTATATATATATATATATATATATATATATATATATGTGTGTGTGTGTGTGTGTATGTATATATATATATATATATATATATATATATATATATATATATATATATATATATATATATATATATATATATACACACACACATAGTTGTTCCATTAGAAGTTCAACGTTACAATTTGGGTTTTAGTGCTGGAATGGCTTCTGTTTGAATTGACTTTCAGATTTGAAACTTCTGGATAGAACTTGGAGCCATATGACTGACTGTACTTCATACAAGCTTGGTACAGCAATTTGCATACTCTTTCAAATAAAGCCACACATAAATAAAATACTACTCTATTAGAGAACCAGTTTATTCCCTCATTCATGTTTAGATGGTTATCTGACTGGTTTCCTGTCAGTTTTGGTGATGAAAATTTGGTTGTTCATTCAACTGAATTACCTGCTCATTGTATCAACATGTAAGTGGTTGAGTATTCCTCTAACACATACACACCCTTAAGATAATTTTCAGGCAGAATCAGTGTGTCATGGTTGTACCTTTGAATTACTGGTATAATCCATTGAACAGCCTTCCAAACAGTTTTTGTCTCCCCGATTTCACTTAGATGATATGGATCAACCTGAGGCTCTAGAAAATAACTTTCCCAAAATGCCTTACAGTAGGATCAAACCCAGGACCTGGTGGTTGCAAAGTTAACTTTTTAACTATTTAACCATACTACATTTCTCTCTCTCTCTCTCTCTTTTGCTCGTTTCAGTCATTTGACTGCAGCCATGCTGGAGTACTGCCTTTAGTCGAGCAAATCGACCCCAGGACTTATTCTTTGGATGCCTAGTACTTATTCTATCGATCACTTATGCCGAACCGCTAAGTTACAGGGACATAAACACATCAGCATCGGTTGTCAAGCAATATTGGAGGGACAAACACAGACACACACACATACAAATATATATGACGGGCTTCTTTCAGTTTTTGTCTACCAAATCCACTCACAAGGCTTTGGTCGGCCCGAGGCTATAGTAGAAGACACTTGCCCAAGGTACCAGTTGAGTGTAAGTTGAGTGAAAAAAAAATTATTTATCTTCTACTCTTGAAAAAGACATTGTATGTGAGGGGCTAATCCTATCAACCAATCAGTGCTCTTAAGGAATATTAAATGCTGAATGGTTTCCAACAGGACATTTCAAGATTCCCTAACGATGTGAGTTGTTTAAAGACAGACAAAACAATTTAAATAATTCTTTGTAGTTGGCAACAGTTCAGCTAGATAAATTCACAGAAACTGATTTGTTAAGCTGATTAGGTTTATGAGTCTGGGGGGTCACAATAGGGCACAGCTTTGACTGACAAAATGTCAAAGATTCAAAGGTGCATCAAAACTCCCAAAGTCAAGAACTTGACAAATAGTAGGAAGTGTCCGAACTTGTCAAAGAAACATATTCTATAAAGCTGTTAGTCAGTTCTCTATTAAAACTTGTGATGTTTGCTAAACCTGTTGAAATTGATATATGTGTGTTTGTGTATTATGTGTGGCTTCACCTGTAGTGAATGTGCTGAGGACAGTTTAGTAAAGCTTTCCTGGGACCTTGTGACATATTTGACCTGAAGTCAAAAGTTTTTGCTGAATCTCATCTCTCAGGTTACTTTCCTCTTATGACATGTTGGGTTTCACATATCCCTGGAGCCAATTGAACTAGGTGACTCATTTATGTCACTCTCAGCTATGAACAAAGCATTTTTCACACACACGTGTGTGTGGGTGTGTGGTTGGGTGGCTGTGTGTGCGTTTATGTATATGTATATATATATATATATATACATATATATATTTACATATACATACTTACTCACACCTATACACATGTAAGTATATGTATAAGTGTATTACAATAATTAGATACCTTGCATACTTAATCTTATTGGATCATTTTATTATTATTTTATCTCTTCTACTGTTTCTTTTTCTTGAGATTTTAAATACCTTATTTTGTGCAACACCCCACCCCTTGTTTTTTTTTGTTTTTTTTTTGACAATATGCTTCTATCCAATGCAATTCTAAACTACAGCATCTGAAGCCCTGTACAGAGCCTTAAAATCATGTTTATATTGCTATGTAACTCAAACCATAATTGGTCAGTTATCTCAGTATATATCCACATAGGCATTCAACTTATACACACATAAGACCTAGATGCACATGTCCATACAGATGCACTGACACACACATCAAGAGAAATAGGAACTAAATTTATAAAGGATAAGGGCCTCTTCACCAAAGAAATGGAGTAATTATTTCGAAAACAATGTAACAGGTTCAATCTCACTTAGTCTTTTGGGGTCTAATGACAACATCAAAGATTACTCTTGATATATATTCATTTAGAATTATATTCTGACACATTTTACTTCTCAGACATGTATTTAAGGTGACTGACATTTTTTTCACATTTTTCTCACACACACACACACACACACACACACACACACATATATATATATACGGGGTGCAGTGGGAGGGAGCTGTTTTTCCATGCTGGCATGGATTGGACTGGTCTCACAGCATCTCACCACTTGTTGCTCTTCATCATCTAACACACACACACACACACACCAACAGTGTAAACCACCAAGCTTTATTCTTGCATAGGTCCTTTTTCTTTGGCATGTTTATATATATATATATACACATGCACACACACACACACACACACATACATACATATATTTGAATGTCCTTCCTATTGCCAGCCAGTGTAGATTGAGTACCACCAGTACAAGATGTCTGCAACAAGATAAAGAGTCTCCAAAATTTTCATTTGTTCCATGTGTGTGTATGTATGTGTATGGGTGGGTGTGTAAACCTACATAGCAGACATGCAAACATGTCAAATTTGCTAATGTCATCTTTTCAAGGGTCAATATAATAAAGTACCAATCAAGTACTGCGGTTGATAATAAAGTACCAATCAAGATATATCCCTCAGTATATCTTACACATGTGAGGCACCCATGTCACTGACCCGTAAAAGGCACCCACTACACTCTTGGAGTTGTTGGCATTAGGAAGGGCATCTACTTGTAGAAACCAAACCAAACTAGACTGGAGCCTGGTACAGCTCTCCGGCTTGCCAAATCCAGTCAAACCATCTAACCCATTCCAGCATGGATAAAAGACACTAAATGATGATGATGATGATGATATACGCACACACACACACACACACACACACACACACACACACAGACAAAACCCAAACAATACAATACCTGTGTGCTAGTTTATATGATCTGTGAACATAAAGAAGAAACAAGAAATGGTAACAAGTGGGTATTGTGTGTGTGTGTGTAATATTTTCCATTGAGGTTTTATATTTATTTTGTTTTCATTACCCATAATACCAAGTAGTCATAGTTGCTGATTCATGTTGGAATAAAAATACAATAAGCAAGTATCCTATTATAACTATTAACTTTAGTTGCAAATAGTAATACATTTTTATGATGGCAGCCTGTATAAAATGTAAAAATGTAAACTAGTGTCTTTCTTGTGTTCGTGGTGATAACAAAAGATTGGTTGCATAATTAGTGAGTAAATAAACTAGATTAGTGATTAGCTTTTGTTACTATGAGGACAATTGCATTTGGTTAAGCTTTAAAGGCAGTGATGTTTAACAAATTACCCTGCTATAGCTCTCTCTATATCTATGCATCTATGTGTATAGCAGGGTGCAGGCATGGCAGTGTGGTTAAGAAGTTTGCTTCCCAATCACGTGGTTTTGGGTTCAGTCCTACAGTGTGGCACCTTTGGTAGTGTCTTCTGCATCAGCCCCAGGTCAATCTTGGGTGGATTTGCTTGATGGAAATTGAAAAAAATCCCTATCATGTGCATGTGTTTGTGTCTACTTGTCTTGACATTGCTTGGTAGTTGTAAATGAGCATTCTCTTCATACAAGCCTTCATTTCCAATCTTCGATTAAATCAGGGAGAGATATTACTTTACTTGGAAACAGATGAGAGTTGGCAACAAGGAAGGGTGTCTAGTTATAGAAAATTTGCCTTCGCCATTAAAAAAATGATGACAATGATGTAAAATATTTATATTTACACATACACACACATACAAGAAGCACAAAGCTACCTGAAACAACAAACAATTAAAAAAATTTAGCAATGCAGGAGTGGCTGTGTGGTAAGTAGCTCGCTTACCAACCACATGGTTCCGGGTTCATTCCCACTGCATGGCACCTTGGGAAAGTGTCTTCTACTATAGCTTTGGGCCAACCAAAGCCTTGTGAGTGGATGTGGTAGACAGAAACTGAAAGAAGCCTGTCGTATATATGTATATATATATGTGTTTGTGTGTCTGTGTTTGTCCCCCCAACATTGCTTGACAACCGATGCTGGTGTGTTTACGTCCCCATAACTTAGCGGTTCGGCAAAAGAGACCGATAGAATAAGTACTAGGCTTACAAAGAATAAGTCCTGGGATCGATTTGCTCGACTAAAGGCGGTGCTCCAGCATGGCCGCAGTCAGATGACTGAAACGAGTAAAAGAGTAAAAGAATGCATATTGTGTACTTCTGTAGATCAAATATTACAGCATGTGAATATATATTTAGCATGCATGTGAATTCCAGTTTGAGGAACAGTACACTGTGCTCCTGTGTATTGTAATTCATTGAAATAAGGGTACTTTGGGACAGTGCAGTGTTTCAACCAAGTTGCGTCTCTTCAGACAAGGCTACCCTTGAACCAATGAATCTAAACAAGAATTGTATCTCTTGTGTATAGAATTATTTGCTGACACATGCTGATTTCTGCCAATTTATGTTCTTGTGGAAGATTTAAAGATCAATATTAAATCCCTCACTAAGGGCAGTCAATAGCTGAATCAACATTACACTTTCAGAGATGTACATGCTTGCTAAATGATTTGATCTGAGCCATGTGTTGAAATAAAAAGAATTAACAGTGTAGAAGGCACAAAAAGATACAAAAGCTGTTAAATTCACATAAGCATTTTTTTTTTTTTACTTAGTGCCAAAATTTTTGTTGTATTGCAGTGGAAATGTGTCAGTGACCAGGTCATAGTTGATACAACAAAAATTTTGACACCAAGTGATAAATTATATAAAAAAAGTTGAAGTGAAGTTAACTGTTTTCGTGTGTATTTTAATGGCAAATATGTGTCTTCTACAACGTAACAGTGTTAGAAAAAGCTGGTCTGGGATGTTTGTTTTTGTTACATCTCTTTACATCTGCAAATCCTGCAGGGATTGGTTTTTGTCTTTCTTAAGACAATTAAACACCAGTAATATACTGGATGTCAGGACCTACTGTCATTGTAAGACAATATCAAATACTTCAGTACTAAAGTGTGTTTGTGTAATTAGGGTAGCAAATTGGCAGAATACATGGCAGTATTTGTCCAGATCTTTCACAGAATACATGGCAGTATATATTCCAGATCTTTTGTAGAATACACGGCAGTTTTTATTCCAATAACACCAACATCGACTTCAAATTTCTTCCTTTCAGGGTCGTTCAATAAAGTATCAGTCCTATATTGGTCTTCGTTCTTCTTTTTCTCTCTTTCTGTCTATCAATCTGTTTCTTTTGAAATGAAGCTGGCTAGAGAGGGATGGGCCCTTCCAGATCTAAACCTACCCAAGCTATCTATACCATATGTCATGACAGCACCCCCTACAACTCAATCAGGAATTGAGCACCCAAGGCAAGGGTAGCATGAATGTATGTGTAATTAATCAGAAATAACAAAATGACTCTCACTTCCAAAAGAGTCTTCAAACATGATGATGTGTTTATATATGTGTGTGGGTGGGTGTATGTGTGTGTATGCATATGTGTGTGCATGTTTATACACACATACGCGCGCGCGCGCAATGTACATTTGTTTCTTTATGCACATGTATTATTTATCCACACAGCTATCGGTATGTCTCTCTAACTGTATATAAAGTTGACTCTACATGTCTAGGTATCTGTCTGAATTCCCTTTTTTTTTCTCCCTCTCTCACACACACCCACTCTCTATCTCTCTCTCTCTTTCTCTCCTCTCTCTATCTATCTATCTATCTATTTATCTCTATCCAGATCATAGATCTTACTCCACTCCTTACAGGTGACTTTGTCTATGTCTGTGGCACCAGACTTCACATGAAATATGGTGGGGGGTGGAGGGTTGAGGACAACTTCCATGGTGGACGTGGTGGAGGAAAGAAAGAAGGGTAGAATGATGATTATGGTGGCAGTGATAATGGTGGTGATGTTAAGAGGTGGTTTGGAAATATTTTGTAACATACTGCTGCTGTTGGTGATGATGATGATGATGATGGTGGTGGTGGTGGTGGTGGTGGTGATGGTGGTAGTAGTAGTAGCAGTAGGAGACGGTGGTGTTGTTAGTTTCTCAGTATGTAGCATAGGAATGAAATCACTATGTTTTGACCTACTTCTACATATGTTTAGTTTTAACTACTGCCGGGCTTTCTGGCTCCAGCAACCCTGCTAGCAAAGGATGACGATGACGATGACGAGGGGGCCTGGTGGGGGCAAAACTGATATCTACCAGCAAAACACTTTCATCATCATCACCATCATCATAGTCATCATCACCGTTGTCATTGTCATTATCATTGTCATCGCCATCATCATCATCATCATCATCATCAACATTGTCATTGGCATCGGGGGGGGGGGGGTTCTTTTCTCCCTCCACCTTTTTTTTTACTCAGTTTTCATACCATTCCTACACACACACACACACCACCATTTTCTCTTCTTCTTCCTCCTCTTCAACCACCCCCAGAAAATATTAAAAAATTTATAAATTTTCAAAAAAAAAAAAAAAGTAACAACAGTGAAACACCAAAGGGAGTAAAGGAAATAAAAATAGAAAACATCAACAAATTTTTACAGCATCAACTTATTCAACCACCCACCACCCACCACCCATCTTTTCCCCCTCCCCTTCCTCGCTGTCTGTTCCAGATCCACCTTCCCCATGTCTGCCATTTTTTTCTTATTACAGACTCACTCTCTCTCTCTCTCTCTCTCTCTCCCTCCCTACCACTTACCTACTCTACCCAAGCATCCCAACATATCAACACCACCACCACCACAAGCATGTCTTCTACCCATTACTATTAAGGAACTAATTTGTGTGTGTGTTTGTGTCTGTGTGGGTGTGTGTATCGTGCATGTTTGTGTGATGCATGTATATGTGTGTGTGTCTACTGGTATGTAAACTTCACTACACATGCACCCCTTATGTTTGCATTCTGTAAAAGAGACACTCTGAAAGTGTCAATTGCAAGAAAGATGGGTTGTTGTCCCTTTTTTCTGAAGTATGATATTTAGTTTTTCCTAGAAGGTGGTTGATAATGCTGTTCACACCTCTCACTTGCAATGTCATCTGAGAATGGAGGATAAAAAAAAAATTCTAAGCAAAAAGGAGAAACTCTTCTTGTTTGTATATCTGCATTTAAAGGAAAGTTTGGAGAGTTTGTTTTACAGATATTTGTCTTTTATCAATTATTTAATTGTTTAGTTCCAGATCTGCCCTCATTAAAGGCGTTCCAGCTATGACCATCTCAGCTTTATTGGGATAGCTAGCTCTGCATTATCTAATGTAGCGTTTCTGAACTGGGGTTCCCCAGAACCCTAGGGTTCTACGAGAAAGAGTGAGATAAGCTAATGCTAATTTCATGATCGTAATATTATTATACATGCACAATATATTATTGGTTATTGTAATATTGTAATATTACTATATATATATATATATATGAGTGGCTGTGTGGTAAGTAGCTTGCTTACAACTACATGGTTCCAGGTTCAGTCCCACTGCGTGGCACCTTGGGCAAGTGTCTTCTACTATAGCCTCGAGCCAACCAATGCCTTGTGAGTGGATTTGGTAGGCGGAAACTGAAAGAAGCCCGTTGTATATGTATGTGTGTTTGTGTGTCTGTGTTTGTCCCCCCTCCATCGCTTGACAACCGATGCTGGTGTGTTTACGTCCCCGTAGCTTAGCGATTCGGCAAAAGAGGCCGATAGAATAAGTACTAGACTTACAAAGAATAAGTCCTGGGGTCAATTTGCTCAACTAAAGGCGGTGGTCCAGCATGGCCACAGTCAAATGACTGAAACAAGTAAAAGAGTATATATATATATATATATATAGAGAGAGAGAGAGAGAGAGAGAGAGAGAGAGAGAGAGAAAGAGAGAGAGAGAGAGAAGAGAGAGAGAGAGAGAGAGAGAGAGAGAGAGAAAGAGAGAGAGAGAGAAAGAGAGAGAGAGAGAGAGATAATATTTACCATGTGAACTACAATGAAAAAAATATGAGAAAGATATGGTATATATTTTCTTTTTTGTGCAGGGGTTCCTTGAGACATGTAATTTATTTTAAGGGTTACACAAGAGTAAAAACGTTGAGAAACACTGATCTAATGTGTGCTTCTCTTTTTGAAAAAGATAATGAGGTGTATGATTTGATCAATTCATTTGGCTGTTGTTTTTTTCTTGTAGCTTAGGTGACTATGAAGAGGTTCCCTCATTTGGTTTGGTTTGTTGTTCTTGTAGTTGGAGGCAGAAAAGGATGATGAGGGGGCCCAGTGGGGATGGGGTAACATGTGCTTGTAAAACACTTTTATCATCATCATGATTTGTGAAAAAAAGTACATTCACCAAAGTTCTCAAAAATGAGAGCCAACTGATATGTAACACAGGAAAGCAGGTTCAGAAATAGTTGCAGGACGAATAATAATAATAATTTGTTGTACAGGCACAAAGCTCAAATCAGAGACAGGGCAGAGAGTCAGTTATATCAATCCGTAGTACTTGACTAGTATTTTATTTTATTAATCCCTAAAGGCTATATGATAAAGTTGACTCAGTTGAGTTTGACTCAGAAAGTAAAGAACTTAGCAAGGTATTCTTTTTGTTTGATACTCTAAGGTAGTGGTCCCTAACCAGGGTCCATATGACCCTTGGGGGTCAATATAAGGTTTTGTTGTTAAAATTTATGTTCAATAAATTGCTTATACTTCTACAATATGCACAATATTTTAACAATTTTCTTTATACAATTGCTAATATTTCATTATAAAAATATAAGAGGATTTTTTTAAACCTTGAATGGCTATGAGGGTCCTCCCAAGTAAAATAGGAATCAAAGGGGTCCACAAGTAAAAGAAATATGGTTGAGAACCATTGCCCTAAGAGATCTCACGCATCATCCCCATAATGTGTGGTACTTATTGCCTACAGCTAATTATGTGTGTAGGATTAAGTGTACTGCCACCTCTTACTTATCTAGTATGATATCTTCTTCATTTTCTATTGTGATAAAACAAAAAACAAATTCTGTTTTATCTTATAAAGTCTAACTCAGTACAGTTAAAAGAAGGACTGTCAGGAACTGATGGACATTATTGCTGACAAAACTGGATGCTCTTCCTGTCTCCCAAAATTCTCTTTCCAAACAAGGTCATATTTTCCCCCTAAGGTCAGACGAATTCTCACAGAAATTGCCAAAAAATGACACCATTTGTATTTTGGTGGAGTTTGTTTACAATCAGTGAGCAATAATATGCATGCACATACAGACTTACATACATATTGGACTTCTCGCATTTTGTCTATTAAATTTACTATCAAGGGGCTCAAGGTGCTGCACAGTTGGACTGAACCCTAAACCATGTGGTTGTAAAACAAACCACTTAACCACACATCAATGTTTGTACTTAATCTGATAATGGTTTCAAATTTTGGCACAAGGCCGGCAATCTCAAGGGAGGAGGTAAGTCGATTACATTGACCCCAGTACTCAACTGGTACTTATTTTATCAACTCTGAAAGAATAAAAGGCAAAGTCAATCTCAGTGGAATTTGAACTCAAAATGTAAAGATAGATGAAATGCTGCTAAGCATTTTGCCCAGCATGCTGGCGACTCTGCCGCCTCACCACTTTATGTACGTAATCTAATAATAATAGATGTTAAGTGTTGCTTTTAAAATGCATATAAATATTCAGATTCACTGCTCCTGATGTAAAAAAAAAAAATTTTAAGCCATGAAAAAGAGGGGAGGAAAAACAAAGGTAAAAAATTCCTTCTCTAAAAACTTTAATATTAGGTCACATTTGAGAATTCCTAAAGCAAAGTGAACAGATTTTATCACAGACATATTCTGTCCTTAAATTGTTGATTGATGACCCAGAAATAGTACAAGTTTGTAGTTACTTATACAGTGAATCTGAACTCTGTCTCAGAGACCAATGGTGATGACATTTGATATTAAATCTCTTGAAGGTCATTGGAATTTCAACTGGCTTCATTAATTTTGTGACTCCAAACAAAGCTAAAACTAAAAAAAGTTCTATTCTGGAATTTTCTGGTTGTTGTTTCACTGCCAAATACTCACTCACTGCCATGCCAAATTGAAAGGTTGTAGTAGTAAATATAAAGCATTAATGTTCCGAGATTAGTTAATGTTATAATTTCTTAAGTGATCCTGTTCTGGACTGTTAACTTCATTCTTAGATAATATATTTAAATTCAAAACATCACATGTTCATTCCCTGAATATATGCATTTATTTCAGTCTGGCCCCAACATATAAGAACCTTTAATTCTAAACCATGGATATTAATACCCTTTGTTTAGTTTTTAATGGTTCTTAGTTTTGATCCAGCCTGGAATAAGTTAGCATATTCAGGAATGAGACACCTGATGATGACTAGAGACTGAGACTAACTTTGTCTCTGGAGTCATCATAATCATAAGCATCATCATCATCATCACTGTCATTATTATTGTCATTGTCATCATCATCGTTGTTGTTGTCATCAATGTTTAAAATAAGAAAGCTAATGATAACTTTAAAGAGTAAGGCTAATTAGCTCAGAGAGTTACCATTGTCTCAATATGTTGTTTTATATCTGAGTATTGCCTATCAAAACCTTAATATTTTCATCCTTTGATTAACCTTGTGAACAGTCGTGACAATCACATCCATTTCTTTATGCATGGTATTGATGACCTAATTAATATCTGGTACAAAGGAATCTCTTCAGATCTTTGAATTTACTGAAACTCACATAATTGTGGTTATGATTTGTGTCGAAGAGAACTTTATGACATATCTTAACCAGTTAAGACATGGACATAGACAATGTATCACCAGCTTTTAACCCTTTCAACTTCCCATACACAGGTTGGCTGATGTAATCAATTTACTATATAGCTCTCAGCAAAAATAACTATATAAGCAAATGAATAAGGACACATTTATTTACTCAGTTACTTAACCAGCTCAGTATAACACTCTCAACAAACAACTTCCTACTATTATTATTTTTATTTTATTTTTTAATGGGAAGCACATATTTTAAACCCTAAATCTTACAGCAACAAGTTCACAATAAAAAACAAGATGGCTGTCTCAATGTTTCATTCAGCTTTCTATATGTAACAGACCTGCAGAGCTACCTGGCGACTGCTATTGTATAATAACTGTTCTTCTTAAAAGTCCTCTTCCTAATGAACTAAAAGTAAAAATAGTATTATAAAAGCATATCAAATCTCACTTACTGTATCTATTTCTTCTCCCTTATCTCTCTCCCTTTCTCTCTCTCTCACACACATTCTAACATACATACATACGTGTGTGTGTGTGTGCTTGCTTGCTTCTCTGCTTATGTATATAAATAAGCATGAACCTAGCCTAACCATATTGCTCCCTCTACATACATATATGAATAATATGCATATATTTGGGTACATTGTGCGACTCAAATCCAGTGCGAATGTCACTCTTTGTGTAATTTTTCTACTTCAGTTGATAGCCATGACACATATACAGAGACTACAGACATATGATGTGTGTGTGTGTGTGTGTGTATCCTTTAAAACAATGGTCTAATATATACAAATAATAACAATATTAAAAAGATAGGAGTACTAATAATGGGGGCAGACAGTTACACAAAGACATTGAATTGTCATCAAATAAATGGTATTGTCAGCGCATAACAGTGCATGTGCTGACAACATGGATTTCATTAACTGCTTAATAGTACACTTCTATAGATGTAGGTATGGGTGTGTGTGGTTAAAAAAGTTTGCTTCTCAACAGCATTGATTGTAGTTCAATCCATCTGCACAGTAACTCTCATGATTATTTTCTACTAGAGCCCTGGGCCAGCCAAAGCCTTGTTAGGGAATCTGGTTGATAGAAACTGAAAGAAGTCTGTCATCATCCTCATCATCATCATCAAACATCCATTTTCCATGCTGGCATGGGTTGGACAGTTTGATATGGAGCTGGTCAGCTGAGAGCTGTCCAGACACTAATTGTCTGCTGTGATATGGTTTCTATGTTCATATTTGGGCTCTGTGAAAGTTGCTTGTTGCAAGTAGTGTTGCTGTCGTCACTTATCTTGTCAACAAATCACCCATTTGTTTCATACCTTCAAAAATTTATGAAATAAGAGCTCTTTACTTAAAAAACCAGTATGGATTAGCAACAGAAAGGGCACTAATATATTCATGTAACCTGTGCTAGCTCTGAAAAATGGACATGGAATTAACCAATTAATACACAACAAATTTCTTTTAGTTTGTGTGTGCCAAATTCACTAATAAATCTTTTATCTATCTGAGGTTATAATAGAAGACACGTGCCCAAGGTGTTGCACAGTGGGACTAAACCTGAAATCACAGGGTTGTGAAATGAATCTCTAAACCACACAGCTATGCTTGTGCCTCATATGCATGTGTGTGTGCTTAGTACACTCATTTAATCTGCAAGAACATGATGTAATAAAGAAGTATTCTCTTGAAGAACTGTTGTGGATCAACATCCAGTTGCACAATGAACACTCGCTGGAATGGGTGCAAATAACTACAATATCTAATTGTATAATATAGGGAACAAATGGTATAAATCCAATCTTGTGTTTGTCATACTTTTTTCACACACACAGATATATGCATATACACACACATACACACATGCTCATATATGTATATATATATATATATATACACATGCACACACACACACATATATGCTTATGCATGTGTGTGTGGCATAATATTATTGTTTGGTACTTCCTCCAAAAACGACGACTAAGTTTATTCTTTATTCATTGTGTTTATTGTTCTCTCCATAAAACTGGTTGGATTTTCAAGAAGAGCATCCAGCTGTAAAACCTCAGATCTAATTATACATACTCTGATATACTAAAATGTTACCACACCTATTATACAATCAGCACCAATCTACCTTTATGCCAGTGCTAGGTGCATTTGGACCAGTGCCAAATATGACCAGACAGATTTGTCTAAATCCATACCATCACACAGAACTTGAGAGTAATTCCTTTGAGGGTGATGAAGGGAGATGATAATATCATTTTGATGATGATGCATGTGTGTGTGTGTGTGTCTATTTGTGCCTATGTTTGTGTATGTGTTTTATGTACATGCATGTAGCTGTGTAAAACGTATCCAATAGATATTAAGTACATATATTACAAATATCTCTGATATGTATTGTAGACAAATCTCTTTTGTTTGCATGTTTTTCTAAAATTGTTTACATGCACCTAAATGTGCACACGCACGCACACAGACACACATGCATGTGTGTGTGTGTGTGTGTGTATTTGACTAAACTTTGCAAATGCTTGACATAAGATACTTAATTTGTTTCATGAGGATATTAACAAACAACTGCTAAACCAAAGATTCTAAAACTCTGAGCTCTGTTGGTGATAATTATTCTTGCTTTTGTCAGATCAAACATACTCTCACCCATCTCTCTCTCTTTCACACACACACACACACACATACACAGGTGTGTGCCAACACATATTTGGATTGTTCAACAATTTTGGCACTTGTCCGACAAAATGTTCATTCACTAACTGATACATTCAAGATCTTTACAAGTATTAAGTTCTGTTACAATAGTGGACTTGTTTGGTTTTTCTGATTTTTATTCTTTCAATTTGTTCATTCATTTTTTTGAGCATTTTGCATAGTCAGTGTTAAATACCACAGTTATCTCCTCTTCAGTAGTTTTACTGCATGACAAGGATGGAGCATAAATCATTAGATCATTGTTTTAGCCATCTCTGTTCTTTCTACCTTTAGTATTAAGTATGTTGACCTGAGATTTCGGACATTGTAAGCTGTTTGTTTTAATTCATTGATAGTGATTGAATGGAAGTTCTTATTATAAGTGGCAGAGCCAGCAGAATCGTTAGCACACCGGGCAAAATGCTTAGCAGTATTTCGTCTGTCTTTACATTCTGAATTCAAATTCCACCAAGGTCAACTTTGCTTTCATCCTTTCAGGGTCCATAAATTTAAGTAACAGTTGCATACTGGGGTCGATGTAATCAACTGGGCCCCCTCCCCCCAAATTTCAGGCTTTGTACCTATAGTAGAAAGGATCATTTGTAGTGAAGGTGCATGGCTTAGTGGTTAGGGCATTCAGCTCATGATCATAACGTCATGAGTTCAATTCCCGGTGACGCGTTGTGTCCTTGAGCAAGACACTTTATTCCATGTTGCTCCAGCTGGCAAAAATGAGTAGTACCTGTATTTCAAAGGGCCGGCCTTGTCATGCTATGTGTCACGCTGAGTCTCCCTGAGAACTACGTTAGGGGTACATGTGTCTGTGGATTGCTCAGTCACTTGCATGTTGATTCATGAGCAGGCTGTTCTGTTGATTGTATCAGCTGGGACCCTCGTCATCATAACCAACAGAGTGCTCCCTTTTTTTCTTTTTTTCTATTAGTGGTAGTTGTTATTGTTGCTGATGCTGGTACCAGTGCTGGTGCCAATGATGGCATTTGTTACCTGCTAGCCCTACAGAAAAACTCTGTTTTTGGTAATCCGGTATCACTCACTAAAAAGTCCATTTAAATAACAAATCACAATTGTCCTCATCGTCCTCATCATCATTTTACATCTGTTTTTCAATGCTGGCATGGGTTGAACAGTTTGGCAGGAGCTAGCAAGCCAAGAGGACTGCACCAAGCTTCAATGTCTGCTTTTACATGATTCCTACAGCTGGATGCCCTTCCTAACACTAAATCCTAGATATGAAAAGACAAAAGAAAACAAATTGATATTTGCAATTGAAAGAATTTATGCAGTCTTGCTCATTGCACCTTATTCTTCAGATATAGGTAGGACTAGGGAGAAATATTCCCCATGACTTGTCATGACATGATGAAGCCATGGGGAGCAAGTGGAGGAACTAAGACAAAGGAAACAATGAATCATTAGTTTCTCTTAATAAATATATACTCTACAACATGCTTTGAAAACTCTTTCATTTGTAACCAAACTACATACATACATATATATATATATATATATATATATATATATATATATATGTGTGTGTGTGTGTATGTATTCATATGTGAAGGCACATGGCCTAGTGGTGAGGGTGTTGCACTCATAGTCACAAGGTCATGTGTTCAATTCCCAAATCTTGTGGCAAGTTGTGTTCTTGAGCAAGGCACTTCATTTTGCTTTACTTGCAGGTGGGAGAGTGGCTGAATTGTTGTCGTGTCAGCAGAGATGCTTTACAGTATATCTTCCAGTGCTCTGCATTCCCAAGTCTAAGTCATGATAGCCAAAGTTCCAGTAATCTACTTAACAGTGGCCAGTGGAGAGTACGCACTCTCCCGGAGAGTGCTGGAGAAGGTTCACATTCACAGGCCTCCCCAAGGGCATACTACCACTAGACTAGAGATGTATACATATATATAGTTGTCTCAGCATGTGATTGCTAGTGAGTACATGCTACTGACGAAGCCCATCGAAGCAGAAATGCACTGGTTAATTCTTGTCTGCTGCTGATATATTATATTTGTGTTATTAAATACAATATGTCCATAAGAGATATCATCTCCAGATGAATACTGCAATAAATTTAGCTTCATGTGATGTATTTACATTAAGTATGATATACAGATTGCTATTTTAAGCTAATACTACTTCTATTGCATATAAAAGATATATAAATCTTTTACTTTTCCTCTCTTTGCAGGAACTGCTTAGTTGTACGATAAAAAAAGACATCCAATACACAGTGGTGAATCCTAAATTTCACCACTGGCGGACAGATGACAAACGATTTGGTCTTACTTTTGAAAGGTCGGGAGAAGCCCGAGCCTTCAATCAAGGAATCAAACATGTGCTTGCGGATCTCACAAAAGGTAAATTTTCTTGAATATTGTCATTGGTTTTTGCCATGAGAATTAAATATTTGGAGCTGTTTTGTAACCATGCTGGATAGCTCTCCAGATAATTCTATCATTTTTGCTTCTATCTACTCTCACTAACCACAAAATTGTATCTGTTTAAATTATTGTACTAAATGACTCCTGCACAGTTTGTTGGATCTTCTTTCAGGTATTTACATTGTGTTTTGTTTGCAAAATCCCACAAGTTATTTCAGTAGTCACCTGCAGTTAGACAAACACAGTAAGGAAAAAGGACATACACACTCACTCACTCACTTGCTCATGGAATATACCATAACAGACCATCACAGCTACAAGATTTGGAACCAAAAGTTAATCATAGTTCCTTATGGAAGTAAATAATAAAGGCTAGCAGGTCAAAACTTCAAAGCCACTGTCATCCCTTCTCTTGTAAAAGACATGCCTACATACACACACTTCATCATCATCATCGTTTAACGTCCGCTTTCCATGCTAGCATGGGTTGGACCAACACATATGTATAAAATACGCCATTGTGCAAGCACATCATAGAAATGGATTCAAATTTTAACACACATTTCACACAAGGTTCATTTTTTTAAGGAACAGAACTTATCATCTCTGCAATGGACCCCCACCCCTCACCCTTATCAGTACCTAGTTTTGTTGGTGTTGTTATTTAACCCCAAACCAAAACCATTCCAGCTTTGATTTGACTATGCTGTCATTTTTTTCAGGCACAATATAAAAGGACCTACATGGCTCAATGTGCCCTTCTTTTCAAAAGACTAGATATTATTTGTAAGGGAGTTGTTTTCTATTTCCAGCTGGCTGAGCTAGAAAATTAAAGAGTTCCTTATTGGCTTAGTCCAGTGGTTCCCAACCTTTTCACTACCAAGGATCCCTTTTATTTAAATGAGTTTTCCCACAGACCCCAGGATATTGGAAGGTCTGACAGCTTGACATGTTCGCAGACCCTCAGTACCACCTTTGTGGACCACAGGTTGGGAACCACTGGTTTAGTCAGTATCAAGTGGATTTTAAGTGTCATTGAAAAGTTCCTTCTTCAAGTAGATCCTTGCTTTCCATGCATTTACTTCTTGTGTCACATTACAGCCTAACTATATTACCTTTCAGCATTGTGAGATGAATCCTTTTGATATTAAATCACCTGAGACTGCCTTAGGTTTTATGGTACAGACTTCCTGTTTTAAAGTTATCTAAGTTAAAACTTCGTATTAAAATTTCGCATTAATTCATACTCCAAATGGTGACAGTTATTTTACTATATTCTTCATTATTTTACAAATTAATTGTAAGAAAGATTGCGTATTTCAACAGAAATATAGTAAGGAAAAGGTTAATACTGAAATCTTCAAGTAAGGCCACTACCTGCTGGATTTAGAACCCAGAAACATGCATAGACATAAAAATAAATGTGTGTCTCTGTGTATGTGTGCATCATTTTACATCTATTTTTCTAAGCTAGCATGAGTTGGACACATCTTACAGCATATCACTATTCATTACAGTCCTTCATTATTTGGCGCATATTGTAACAGTTACCAATCTTTGTTTTATTTTGCATGTAATTTTTTTTTTTTAATCAAATGTATTCCAAGTCATCCTGTTTTTGCCCTCGATGCAGGTTAACTAGGATCACATAATTAAAAGTAACCTTTTCAAATGATTGGGATAAGGTTTGATTTGAGGCAGAATTGGCTGCTCTATTTAGCATAAAGAATGACCGCATTGAGTTCCCCTCTGGCTGGTGTTTGAAATGTTTAGTATTCCTCCTCCCCTTCTCTTTATCATATTTTATTTTCCCATTCCCTTGTTTTCTATTACTTTTTTTTCTTCATTTCCTACACCTCTCACCACAACCACCACCACTGTCTCTGTTTTCTTGTCTTCTTTTTCCACTTTCCCTTCACTTTCAGTCGTCTCCCCTTTTTCTACTCTCCTCTCTTTTGTAACTATGAGTATTTTCTTACAAATTTTTCAAATGGTGTTTTCATTTATTTTTTATTTTCAGAGAAGTGTCTGTCCTTTCTCATTTATTATTTTTTTTGCATACCCCCTTAAAAAATAATACCAAATATTAGAAAAAAATAAGCAAAAAGTTATAATAATAATAATAATAATAATAATAATAATAATAATAAGGTTAAGAAAAAGTCCTTGCTCTAAATTTCTCTGGGTTTATTATGCTGTAATATCCATCTCTTACATCTGCTCTTCATGTGCACTGTAACCCATATAACAAGCTGTTGAATGTGTCAGGCCGGCTTCACACACACAAACTTTTGACTTAATCTCTCTCTCTCTAATTTCCCACAATGCTTTTTGCTTTGTAAAGATTTTTTTTTAATGTACTTCTTTTTCCTAGTGTCTTCTCCCTCTCTTTCTCACTTTCTCTCTCTCCTTCTTTCTCACTTTCTCCCTTTTCCCTCTAAACTCTGTTTTCTTCTTCACCGTCACCTCCGCTCCTCTACTTCTGTTAATAACCATTTTTTTTCTGCTTCATATATTAATTTTTTTTAATTTTTAGTCTGTATTACCATAAACCTTTTTCTTGATATTTTATTGGGAGTTCTTCACTATCTTTCATCCTGCTATCATACCACCAACAATAACAAGCTGAAGCAACAAGGAACCTCTACATTGTCACATGACCTGAGCAACCATGTGACCCTCAAATCATAAAAAAGAACATTGAGTAATGTGGTCCTACATTTCCTGTACATAGAGGGAAAAGATATAATGGTCATAGCTGTAGTGCATTTGATATGGTCAAGACTGACCTGGGGCTAAACACAAACAGTAACCTCCACTAACTGTTCATTGAAACTTGGCGTTTTATTATGCTTCAAGAGAGAAATAAACCAAGTCTTTTTATTTTCATAGAAAAATAAAAAGGAAGAATGCATGGCTATGTGGTGGAAGAGCTCGCTTTAGGTTCATCTCAGTGTGCAGCACCTTGGGCAAGTGTCTTCTCCTATAGCCACAGGCCAACCAATGCCTTGTGAGTGAATTTGATAGATGGAAACTATATATGTGTGGAAACTATATAAGGTGGCGAGCTGGCAGAAACGTTAGCACGCCGGGCGAAATGCTTAGCTGTATTTCGTTTATCTTTACGTTCTAAGTTCAAATGCCACCTGGGTCGACTTTGCCTTTCATCTTTTCGGGGTCGATAGATTAAGTACCAGTTACGCACTGGGGTCGATGTAATCGACTTAATCCCTTTGTCTGCCCTTGTTTGTCCCCTCTATGCTTAGCCCCTTGTGGGCAATAAAGAAATAAGAAAGGAAACTATATATGTGTGTGTTTGTGGTGAGTTGATGGGTTTGTGTTTGTCCCTACCACCACCGTCTGATAACTGGTGCTGGTTTGTTTATGTCCCCTCACCCAAATTAGCAGTTCAGCAAAAGAGACCTATAAGGTACCAGACATTAAAAAAAAATACTGAAGTTGATTTGCTAGACTAAACATTTCGAGCTAGTGCCCCAGCATAGCCGCAGTCCAATGACAGAAACAAGTAAATAAAAGAAAAAATATTGAGAGTTTTGAGTTCAAATCCTATCTAGGTTGCTCTTGCTCTCCAATTTTTTGAGGTTAATAAAATTATTATTAATCCTCAAGTAGTGGACTCAATATAATCAACTACACTCCTTAAAAGTGGGGACCTAGTGAAACTAAGGATATGAGATCCTTCTTGTCATCATTTTTACATGTTTTCTGTTTGCTTGCATGGGTTAGAGAAAACTTATTGAGGTAGATTTTCTATGGCTGGAGGAAGGCTCTTCCTGTCACCAGTGTGGTATTTCTTTCGCTAACAATTTTGATAGCTCACTGCCTTTGCACCAATTATGTATTAAGGTCTGTTAAATTAGTTCTACGTTATTTTGCAGCAATCATTCCAGCTATCTGCACAGAGTTCAAATCTCACTGAGATCAACTTTGTCCTTCATCCTTTCAAATAAACTATTAATCTTCTACTGGGATCAATTCTTCTCTTTCTCTAACTCTTTTGTTCTCTCTGCAGTAGAAATCAATGGTGGACAGACCTGGAGAGGGATGCTTTCACCAATTCTAAAATACCCAAAACATGTTGTATATCACAACAGTACCCCTATGACTCCATCAAGGAGTTAATGGTCCATGGCATATATGCACACACATGCATATATGTGTGTGTGTATCTCCTCTACAGCATGACACCTGTTTTTGTCCTTCTGTCATACCTTAACTGCTTATCACCTGTCACAGGACCACCCTCCCTCAGTACTACTCCTCACTCTCACTTGAAGTGAGTCTTGCCTTGCAAATTACTTTTAGTGCCATGTGACAAGCACCCAGTGCACTCTGTAAAGTGGTTGGTGTTAGGAAGAACATCCAGCCACAGAAACCATGCCTAGGCAGACAGTTGAGCTTGGTGCAGTCTTCTGGCTCACTGGCTCCTTTTGAACCATCCAACTCATGCCAGCATTGAAAACACATTAGACGATGATGATGATGATGATCACACACACACGTGTTTGTGTGTGTGTGTATGTATGTATAAGCAACCTTACTAACAATCTGCACTTCACTTTAACTACATATTGCAGGTAAAAGGAAGCATCATTAGTTCCCTTGTTTGCTTATATATAAAATCTGTGTGAGACAGGAGTACAAATATGAGTTCGTGTGTGTGTGCACATGTGCACGCATGTACTTCATGTGTGTATATGTATGTGTATAGGTGCACTCAAGCTCTTGCACTCTCTCTCTCTCTCTCTCCCACACTCACTCTCTCTCTTGTTCATTGTTGCTGTTGTTGTGTATTTATTTTCTTTGTTGTGGGCCAACTAGTGGCAATTGCCTAAAAAAGCTACAATTAGCATAGAATAGAATTAGTTTCCAGCTGATGTAAGAGGAAAAAACATCTATAAATAGCATCTAATGGAGCTTGCCTTTGTTGTACTGTTATTTTGTAGGGGGAGGAGGAGGGGGAGGGGTGGTGGTGGTGGTAATGATAGTAGTGCTGTGATGGTGGTAGTAATGGCACTGGTGGTGTAATAAAGGTATTTGTGGTGGTGGTGGTGGTGGTGGTGGTGGTGATGTGTGATGATGATGTAGCTGTGGTGATGATGAGTGGCAGTGGTGATGTAATGATGTGGTGGTGGTGGTAGTTTTACTTTGAATTGCTTCTTTTACACATATTGAGCCATGTGACTCTGTGTGTGTGTGTATTGTTGATGGCAATGAGTGAGAGTAGAGTGACAAGTGGTAGGGAGGTAGATGCATAGTACTACTAGTGGTGATGATGATGCTGTGAAAAGTAGGAAAAGAGATAGAGAGGGAAAGAATGTACGAGGAGGGGGAGAAGAGTACATTGAAAAAAAATTAAACTGTCCTGTTAGTATAATTTAGTTGAAAAAAAATGTAAGCAGTGACACATAAAGTCTAGTAAATCTATAAGTTATTTGTGTGTGTATGTGTGTGCTTAGACACATACATAGTTAGCAGATATAGATATTCACATGATGCATGGCTAAAATGACTAAAATAATGTATGGTGCTCCAGCATGATCACAGCTGCATAGCTGTAACAAGTAAAAGGATAAGTTCTAGGACTTTTAGGGCCAATTACCCAGTTTTCATGCCATATAAATGGACAGGATCATAACACTGTCCTCTGAGCAGAATGCCAGTCTGTCGCAAGGTTGTTCATTTACAGCTGAGTGGACTGAGCAATGTAAAATGAAATATTTTGCACAAGAAACACAACAAACCACCTGGTCCTAGAATCGAATCCTCTACCTTGCAATTGTGAGTGCAACACCTTAGCCACTAGACCACACACACCTTCATACATACATACATATATATATATATACATATGTGTGCATATATATGTTTGTGTGTGTGTGTGTGTGTGTGTATATATATATATATACATACATATATATATATATAGAGAGAGAGAGAGGTAGGTAATTTGACAGATATTCCTGAAAAGCCATCAATATTATTTAGTGGCAATATTCTGTGTGAAACCAATGGTAAACAATAAGAAATTGCTACAACTTCATTTTCTCAGACCAGGCAGTACATTCGCTAGTAAGGAAATTTTCCCATATCTTTTGGTCATATAAAATGGCCTTGACTATATTGTTCCATACTTAATTTTATTTATTTATTTCCAATTTTACTATTGAACATTTACCCATCCATTACTGTAATTGTTGATCACAAGAGGCCTTCTTACTAACCTTTATCTTAGTTGATAACTGACGGTACATTTAACTTTTTTCTCATGGTTTAATGTCATTCCAAAATACCGTTGCCACTACTACTACTGCTGCAACTACTACTACTACCACTACTACTACTACTACTACCACCACCAATAATAATAATTATAATTATAATGTGGTGAGGTCTGGGGTGGATGCAAACTCTAAGCAATAAAATGAAAATAAAAGGAAAAGCTGTGACCCTGTTATCATTTTATATGAAACTATTTTATCTTGTTAGTAATGCTGAATCCTGTAAAAGAAAGGCATAAACATACCAACCTCCCATTTTGTTCCCTGAAAATTGTAAGGTCTTTGCATACTCATATTGTTGGGGTTAGTAACAGCTTACTAAAGGATATGTTTCCATCAAGTTGATATGTTCTTCATTGGTACTGTCAATGCAGTTGTAGTTCTATGGTTTTGGGTTTGAGCCCATTCAACATCATCATCCTTATTTAATGACTGGATTTCATGCTGACGTGTGATGGAGAGTTTGACAAGATCTGACAACTCAGAAAGCTGCTTCATATCCCACTGTCTACTTTGGTGTGGTTTCTATGGTCCAGTGCCCTTCTTAATGTCAACCACTTAACCACTTTACTTGGTGTAATTTTTCATGGCACCAGCACAAGTGGTGATTACCTTGTAACTTAGAAGGCAAAGGACCTAAAGTAGCCCCTATAACTGAGGGAGAATAGAAGAGAGAGTGAACAATGATTTTAAGCAGAGGAATAAGGGATGGAATAAGAAGAGAGGATGGGAGCATATGGCAAGGAATAGGGAAGAGGGAAAGGAAATGATGCTACTGTGTATCATTTTAGGTGAGTGTCTTATACCACAATGCCTTCAGTCGATAAAAGCCCTGTGATTGAAATTTTGGGAGACAGAAACTGGGTAGAACTCCAACAGAGGGAGAGAGAGACTCTTCTTGTTCTTGAGTCACAGACTTGATCTGTGGCCTGATTTATCACCACTTCCTGACCCCTTGGTACTTTTAGTAGCCATTGAGTGACTTCTAGGTTCACATGTATGGATCAGGTCTTTTGTTTAAGGAAAACTTTGTCACTTCTTCAGACTGAGCTATTAAAAATAAAAATAATAAAAACTACTACCAAATGAAAATTAGAAATATTTACTGTTATTGATAAAGGAGAAGTTTTGTATCTTCTTTCGTGCCATCATACACACAACTGCAGTAAATCCTTCTCACCCAGGCATAACTGAAGTGAGTGTAAGAGGCAAGGGAGGAAACTTTAATCAAGGAGGAGCTGAAAAGTCAAAAGCTTTTCATCACTCTGGTGAAGGCTTCCCTTCTGTCACTGCTATCTCCCAAGTTAGCAAATGCAGTGAGAAAGAGCTGGTTATGGGCCACTTCCTGCTCCTTATCAACTCTTAACTTGAGAAAGCTGCATAGAGATGAGAGAGGGTGGTGGTGAGGTCTAAGTTTATGGATGGTGGTAAATCTGTAAGAAAAGAATAGGCATTCTGCTCCAATTCTATTCTGCTCCAATTCTATTCTGCTCTGTTATTAAGATTGATGGGACGTGCATCTGTGAGTTAAAATCTCTACTGTCCCTTCTTGGTGAATGCTCTCATTTTTAGCACTACCACTGAAGACATCTTGAAATAGCGAGTGGGGAATGGGAGGTATGCATTGGAAACTGTCAGCTTGTGTTGCAACAGGATGGAGTGGGTAAGTTGTTTGGGATATTAGAGCAGACATATCTTTAATGACAAACAGAAGTGTTGCAAAGTGAATGCAAACTTCTTCTTTGTCTGTCTGACTCTCACAGTTTCAATTGCTGTGGTTGTCTCATCTTCTTTCTCATATCATTCCTCACTCCACTTACTGCCACCTAGTGATGATATCTACTGTCTGCTTCAATAATGCCCCCCCCCCCCCCGAAATCTTCGATGTTAGACTTAGATCCATTGCCCAGTCATCACCTGCCCTTTTAAGTGCCTTTAGCAGAGTTCACTTAGTTGCAAGCATTTGGATCAGCTCACCTGTCTCAGGATAACTGAAATATGTTGCTACTTTGTGATGTTTTTTTTTTTTTTATATATCTTTGATTTAGTCGGGGCAGTGAGGCTGCTCAGCTCCCATAGTTCTTTACAGAACCTCCAATACTAATGAAAGGGAGGGAGGAATTTATCCCTAGCATGGCAACAGAGTGGCCTCTGTTAAAGGCACCCAAGGGATAGGTAGTGTCATTAGACCAGGTGACTGATTTAAGTTTATTACCCAAGGACAGGAACAGTCCCTTCAGTGGGCCTCCGCATAGTTTCCATCTTCCATATTTGAGTTGACTCCAGGTTATGGTAGGAGACACTTGACCAAGTAAAGAATTGAACCCACTGAACTGTAAAGCTAACTTCTTGACTACAGAGGCATACCTTTGCTCATGAAGAATGGTTAGCTTTGTCAAGATGGCTACAGAAAAGACAAATATTATAACCAAATATTCTATCACACTTTTAGATAACTTTGTCTAAGACCATATAATAGACCATACTGAAAGTAAATTAAATTAACATAGGACTAGAGTATGTGGAGAAATTATGTCCAATTGTGTATTGTGCAGTATTTCAAATGTTTTCCAGATTATGGAATATACGAAGATGTTTCTTTCTATCCCTGATAATAAATAAGTGTATACTCTTTCTATAAAGAATTTAGTTCCCAAGCCCACCCACTCATCAAAAGCTATCTTTTTGGTACGAACATCTACTTAGTAACCACAAGCTCTGATGCAGGCTTGGCAGAACTACTAATAGTGGGTGCAGTTTGGAATAGGAAAAAAAAATTAGAACAGATTTAGGCTGGGCGTTAATGATGGGATGGTTCTAAGGAAGCTTGGAAGAAAATTGTAAATCTTATAAGGTGCGTAGATGTTATGAAGTACTTTCTCAGTTTGTTCACTGATTAGATGTTGTACACTGAAGCAAAGGAAATAAGAGTTATTCATTGCTCACACCTGGGGTTTTATCTGTGTGTTGTAATTAGAGTAAGAAAACAACCCACCTATCAAGGTCTTTTGGTGTTGTCAGATAATATTTACTGCCATCATTTTAAAATTCTCAATAAAGCATTAGCTGACAGAACGTAGAACGTGGTCTGACATTCAAACAATATATCAGAGCTACCAGATTTATTTAATCTGTGAAGGGTGCACTAGACCATTCAATTCATTAACCTCGTTATACAGGTTTTCTTGATCATATCTGAGTAAAACTACCCAACAATATAATATTCAGAGCTAGATAACACCATGGATGACATTTGAAAGACAACTCATTTCAAGTACTTCATCAGTGAAAATTGTGCTATACGATACTAAGTAGGGTTACCCAATAAAAACATAGCATGTCTGTTTTATGTTTATGCACACTGGTTATCTGGCTGTCTCCTGTATTGACTAAAGGAAAATTACAGTAGCCAGTCATTGATTATTATTGTCATTTTTTTTCTCCAAGTGTTTCTAATTAGATTTTTAATGCTCACTGTATTAAATGTTAACACTTGCTTAGATCTACAAACACAGGCTGGATATATATTGAGCTACAACCCCTATTCTTTATCATTTTAACATGTTCTTTTCTGTGTTTGCATAGACCAGACAAGATTGAAGCAGAACTTCTATGGCCAGATGCTCTTCCTGTCACTGACCCTTGCCTGTTTCCAAACAAGTTGATATTTTCTCCTTGTTTAGACATGTTTCATGAAAGGGTGCAAACAAATGTCACAACGTGTATAGTTGTAAAATTTGTTTACAATTAGCATGCAATGTCAAGACAAGGAAACACACATGCACACACATCTACATATGTGCATACTTATGAATAAAATTTGACTAAAGCCTTGTGAATGAAGTTGGTAGATAGAATTATGTAATGTGAGTTTGTAAGTATATACATATATACATGCATACATACCAGGATTTTGTTTACCAAATTCATTCACAAGGCTTTAGTCAGATTTAATACAATTAGATTTCATAATGATAAAAGTTGCATAGTCTAAAGACAAACCAAATATTTAGCGATCTACTTTTGTTTTACTCATAAGTTTCATCAATTTGGAAAAGTTTGTGTGTTGTGTGGTCAGAAAAAAATATGACATTTCAACAATGACCCTTGTATTATTAATGTCCTTGTTTACTGTTAACCAGAGCAGAATAAAGAATGTTAAAGGAAAGAGATAAGAGAAGTATGTTCCCTCACAAATATGCAGAGATGAGGTGTAAGTGGTATCAACAAGGGACCAAAAAATGAACTCAGTTTGCAGAGAGTTTAGGGAGCCTGGAACATTGTTTATAGCTGGTGAAAGTTAGGAGATATAATTACATTTTGTAAGGTCTGAAATTATATTTTTAAAATTCACAATTGCACTAAGAACCATTATTAAAAATCTAGGACTCTAATTACATTTCTAAAGTCTGTAATTACAATTATAAGAAATATAATTTTTATTACTGACTGTAATAATTACATTCTCAAAAGTTAATAATTACATTTCCTAAAGGCTATTATTACATTATTGAAGTCTGGTCTCAATCATTCCTTAAAGTTCACATTACACCCACTGAAAGATGTCATTCCAGCCCTTATTTCATGATGTTTTTTATGAATAAGTACTTTTATGCTAAAACCTCTCACAATATGTGTATCCCTACACCAGGAATAAGTACTTTTATGTCAAAACTGTTTTCCTCTCATAATATGTGTTTCCCTGCATTAGCACTGAACTACAAATTCTTGAAAAGCACTGCTTACGACTCTGCTTTTCGCAAAAGAAGTATAACAAACTTCAATGACCACAGTGAAGTGGGAGTGAGTTCAAAGATTTGCTTATCATCAATATATCTAATTATTGTTGTCATTTTATTGCCATTTTTGTTTCTATGCTAACATAGCTTGAATTGGTATCAATGTCTCACAACCACCAGGACATCACTTCACCACCTAAGAACTTTTGTGTCACCATCCACTGAAATCCTTTGTCCCAATACTGGCCATTTTCATTTTCATGATCTTGGTTTTTTTTTTTCTTTTTAATCTATCTCTATTCACTTACACAGTTCCCATAACTTTCTAACATCTTTTCCATTAATTTTAGATCTTTTATTAACCTCTTTAGATAGTTTTGCCTCATGTTTGGATGAATTAAGATGAGATTGAATAAACATGAGCATAGCTCCACTCTCAAGAGAAGTTTCTCTACAACAAAATATTACAACTAGTGTTGTTCTATGTTTGTTTATACATTATAAATGTTATGCACATCATTATTTTAATCTAATGAAACAGTTCAAGTGTATATATTGATTTATGTTTGGCCTGCCCAAGTTTCTCACAAATCAATGAATGTTTTGTTTGCTGGTTTCTATATCAGAGCAAAAATGTCAACTTAGTTTAGAATGTCTGGGGATGTAGTCACTGATGAGACCAAATCTGGTTGAAACACCAGTGTCTGATGATCTGCCAATGATATTTTCAGTAAGATCTGTTTTTCATACATTAAAGTTTTTTAAGAGAAGTTTCTTTCAGACAAAATATTACAGCTAGCATCATTCTACATTTATATATATATATATATTATCTTACACACATCTATTTTAATATAATGCTGTTCCGAGTGTGTATATTGATGTATACGTATGTTTATATATATGTATGTGTCTATGTCAGTATATGTGTATGTATGTATGTATGTACATATATACATACCACACATGCTCACTAGAATTAGTTTAAATTTTAACCAAGACCTCACAAATAGTAACTACAAAAAAATTGGCTATCATTCATTCATTCATTCATGACTTTCTACCCCTCCGCCTTCCACCCTCTTGTACCCCTCCTCATCCATACTCTTGTGCTATCACCATCTCATCTCAAAACCTTTCTGTCTACCCACACACTAGTAACTTCCTCACCACCACCACCAGAACTAAATACTATTTTGACTTCCTTTTCACTTTGCATTTCTTTTTCCTGTGTGGGTTAAAGGGAATTCTTATTTTATTCTATTTTGAGTTTGTTAGGTTTGTTGTTTTATAAAGAAGGTTTGTCTTGTGTTATCTCTGAGGTTCATCCCTCTTTTTTACCTTTTACTTCCAAATCTCTTCCATGCCACATTCTTTACCAATTTATATTATTATTATTATTATTATTTCACAGTCTTTTCTGTTTCTTTCTCTTCATCTTGTAAACCCCTACATAAATTGTAGACCGTCCTAGTGATACCCCCTCATTTATGCCCTTGTGGCTAATAAAAGAAATTATCATCATTATTATTATTTGGGGCGTTCTTCCTCTAGCAAATTCCTCTTCTCATCTTTTCCTCCCTCTTTACATTCTCATCTTGTCTTGCTCCCATTTTACACCTTCTTCTTCACTTCTCACGAAATTTGCTGGAGAAAGTGAAAAACACATACACTTTATGAAGCTGTTAGAGGTTAATACACACACACACACATCATCATCATCATCACCATTAAACAGCCATGTTCCATGTTGGCATGGATTGGATGGTTTGACAGGATCTAATGGATCCAAGGGACTGCATTGTACCCCAATGTCCATATAGTTTTGGGTTCAGTCCCACTGCATGACACCTTGAGCAAGTGTCTTCAACTATAATTCCAGACTGAGCATAGCCTTACAAATAAATTTGGTTGACAGAAACTTTATGGAAGCCTGTCATATGTGTATGCATGCATGTGTGTGTGTTTGTGTCTGTGTTTGCCCTCCTCCATTCTGACAACTGATGTGGGTCTGTTTACATCCCTGTAACTTAGTGGTTTAACAAAAAAGAGTGATACAATAAGTACCAGACTTTAAAGAAAAGCAAGTACTGGAATCAATTTGTTCAACGGAAACAAGTAATAGAAGATATATAATGAAAATAAGTTGGGACAACTGTCATGCTGATGACACTTATTGAGACAGAAACATATTCATGAAAAGGCGGCGAGCTGGCCGGAACGTTAGCATGCCAGGCGAAATGCTTAGCAGTATTTCATCTGGCTTTACGTTCTGAGTTCAAATTCCGCCGAGGTCAACTTTGCCTTTTATCCTTCCAGGGTCGATAAATTAAGTACCAGTTACGCACTGGGGTTGATGTAATCAACTTAGTCCTTTTGTCTGTCCTTGTTTGTCCCCTCTATGTTTAGCCCCTTATGGGCAATAAAGAAATAAGAAACATATTCATGAATGTCCTCTTATCTCAAGATAATAAGCAAGCCTGTACTTTTCCTGGATAGCATGTCATCTTCCAAGGATTCTTGATTTTTTCATTTGAAACTGGTCATAATTGCCATTTGGTAATTAAGACACAACCTCTAGGGGCAGAGATAATTTTAATAAATCGAGAATTTATGTTGTATGGTATTTCATATATCTATATTTATCTATATTGTTCCAATACATGCCACTACCCGCTCTGACTTATTTCTCTTATCTCATGTTTGTTTTATATCATGGAGGCAGTGACAAGACCTCTGGCAAAACACCATGCTTGCGTAGACCCATCAAGCCAAGTGAGACCGTAGTGATGACCGATGGTGGTGCCAGTGACATGCAAAAAAACACCCACTACACTCTTGGAGTGGTTGGCATTAGGAAGGGCATCCAGCTGTAGAAAACTTGCCAAATCAAATCAGAACCTGTTGTAGCCCCCCACCCACCTGCGCGCTTACCAGTTTTCGGTCAAACTAGCCAATCCATGCCAGCATAGAAAGCAGACATTAAATAATGATGATGGTGGTGGTGGGGATGGTCTGACTAAATTTGACAGTTTCTGTTGCCAGTGCCCCTGGACTGGCTCTTGTGCGGGTGGCACATAAAACACACCATTTTGAGCGTGGCCGTTGCCAGTACCGCCTGACTGGCCTTCATAGGATTTTCGAGCGAGATCATCGCCAGTGCCCCTGGACTGGCTCTTGTGCGGGTGGCACATAAAATACACCATTTTGAGCGTGGCCGTTGCCAGTACCGCCTGACTGGCCTTCGTGCAGGTGACACGTAAAAGCACCCACTACACTCTCTGAGTGGTTGGCGTTAGGAAGGGCATCCAGCTGTAGAAACTCTGCCAAATCAGATTGGAGCCTGGTGTAGCCATCTGGTTTCACCAGTCCTCAGTCAAATCGTCCAACCCATGGAAAGCGGACGTTAAACGATGATGATGATGAAAAGAAAATTCAATATCCCATCCAAAAAGAAAAGCATTTTAAAAATATCAACTAGATTTATGTCTGGGAGAAAGCAGTTTACTTCTCGGCTTCCACTGTGGCCAACGAATTTGGAATCTGGCACATGCATTCCTCACCGTGTCCCTGGGAAGATCTTTGAATACCTCTTTGATCTTGGGCCACCAGCTTGGCCCTGGTTGTTGCAAGCAGAGCAGTTGCTGTCTTTCTCAACTGCATCCCACATGTGTATAAGCTGTAACACTAGCAATCAAAACTAGATGTATAATTCTTTGTTACAGAAACAGCTGTAAGCTCAGCAAAGTGACTACACAACTCCTGTTCTTTTGTCATTTCATTATTGATTATATGTATGTATTTTTGTCTATGTATATACATATATTTTGAGAGAGGCAGACCCAGATTAAGTGATGTGTACTTTACTACTACTACTATTGCTACTATAGTGGAGGATATTCCTGAAGATGTTACACAGTGAGATCAAACCCACAACAATATGATCACTAAGCAAACTTCTTAACCACATGGTTTCAGGTTCTGTCCTAGTAGTAGTAGTGGTAGTGTTAGTGGTGGTGGTGATGGTGGTGTTTCAATATTAAGAAAATATAAAATAAAAAGCCAGAGTTGTTAGGCTTGATAGGATGTTGGTTGGTTGGCTGGTTGGTCGGTTTGTTGGTTGGCTGGTTGGTTGGTTGGTTTGTTGCCAGGTTGTGGTGGATAAGGAAACCAGAGCTAAAGTTATGTGGAATAAGGCTGTTAGTAGCAATATGTCCTCTAGAAATATCAACAGGATGTCAGCCCTAAAAACAATATGGCCCACTGCTGCTGCTGCCACAGCCCAGCTTGCCTGTCTGGCTGTTTACCTATTTTCTCCCTTTTCTCCCCTCTATCTACTGCCATAGGGGTAAGAGAGGGTGGCAGGAAGAGGCTGGCAGGGTGCAGAGAAAGAATTAGTAGCTAATCAACATGGATGTTATTGGTGGGTTTTGGAAGGGGTGCGAGGGTAGGATATTTGGTTTTTGTTAAAAACTGAAACAGGAAAACCATCTTGCTCGCTACCTCCTGCCTTTACTTTTGCTGACTGGTATTTCTCTCTCTCTCTCTCTCTCTCTCTCTCTCTCTCCCTCTCCCCCAGTCTCCCTCCTGCTTAAAACAGCAAAAACAAAAAAGTAAAACATGGTACTTCCAAGTCTGGTGATATTGGTAAAAGTTCTTGCTCAGTTACATTTGAGCTACATACATACATACATACATACATACATGCATGCATACAAAGATACATACATAATACACACACTCATGTGTGTGTGTGTGTGTGTACCTTCACTAAAACATGTATATTTGGTGTCAAAATTATCATTTGATGTCCATGTTCCATGTTGGGATGGGTTAGGGAGTTTGAAAAGATCTATCTGGCCTGAGGATTGCATTGTGCTCTAATGTCTGTTTTGACATGGTTTCTGGAGCTGGATGCCTTTTTCAATATTTCAATAAAGCAATTCATTAATCAATGAATACAAAAGCTTCACACATAGTAGAGACCTGGAAAATTCAACTTTGGACTAGTATTTCCTTGACAGTAAGAAGTAGATACAAAGATACAAAAATGCACTGTGATGTATACACACATTTAGAAACACACACTCTCTCTCTCTCTCTCTCTCTCTCTCTCTTACACACACACACTGTGTCTAAACCCCTTTCTATAAAATAACCACCAGATCCAAATAAGTACTGGATTTGATGTAAACAACTCAAAACCATTGAAGGTGTTGTCCTGGTTTGGTCACAAAATCATTGACTTCAACCAGGAAAAATATAAAACCATACAATATGTGCATGCTTCTGCATAGCTTTTCTCTACAAAATTTTGTTGATAAGCCTTCATCAATGAACCCAAGGTTGTAGTGGAAGACATTCCTCAAGATGTTGCACAGTGAGATCAAACCTACAATGTTATCACTAGGCATACTTCTTAACCACATCATTTCAGGTTCTGTCCTACTGTGTATATGTATGTATATGCACATATATATATATATATATATATATATATATATATATATATATATATATATATATATATATATACATATATATATATATATATACATGTGTGTGTATGTATATGTATATATATATATATACATGTAAACACATGTAGTGTACATGTATGTATGTATGTGTATATATATATATATATATACTAGGGGGTACCCAAAAGTAACCATAAACGTTGTCTGTGGGACAAGCCCTTTGTAGTTCAGGCTCTTCCACCGCTAGAAGCCACTTGATGCGACCCTCAGACATCAGTCTGTCAGCTGGCATTGTCCAGTGAGGTCATACTGCCACATTGTGTGTCATTGTTTTGCGAATGAAAAAAGTTGCAGCAAAATTTGTGCCTTGCTTGTTCACAGAAGATCAAAAGCAGTTGAGACTGAATGCATGTCGTGAACTGAAAGAACAGCTGGAAGTTGATCCAGACCTTTTTTCGAAGGTCATCACTGGTAACGAAAGCTGGTGCTATGGAATTTGCAGATGTGGAAAGAGGTGAAGAAAAAAACGATGGAGGCATTAAAACACATCACTTCAATAAGAGTTCCAGCACTGATTCCAACTGTGGAAAACGTGTTTTCACTGATGCATTGCTTCAAATGGAGAATACTTTGAAGGTGATAAAAAGTGTAAACATGTAAAACTAAGTGAATAAAATAATATTGCAAAATTCCACTTTCTTTTGGGTACGCCCTCATGTGTGTGTGTGTGTGTGCATATATATATATATATATATATATATATATATATATATATATAATCATAAATATACAGGGATTAGCAGGAGCCTGCTTCTCCAACATATCTATATATATATATACACAGAGAGAGAGAGAGAGAATTATCATCATCGTTTAACGTCTTTTTCCATGCTGGCATGGGTTGGGCGGTTTGACTGAGGTCTGGAGAGCCAGCAATTGCACTAGGCTCCAATCTGATCAGGCAATGTTGTTGGATGCCCTTCCTAACACCAACCACTCCAAGAGTGTAGTGAGTGCTTTCTACATGCCACTGGCATGGGAGCCAGTCAGGGGACACTAGCATCAGCCATGGATATATATATATATATATATATATATATATATATATATATATATATATATATATATATATACATACACACACACATCATCATCATCATCATCATCATCGTTTAACGTCTGTTTTCCATGCTGGCAGGGGTTGGACAGTTCGACTGGGGTCTGGGAAGCCAGGAGGCTGCACCAAGCTCCAATCTGGTCTGGCAGTGTTTTTACAGCTGGATGCCCTTCCTAACACCATCCACTCCGAGAGTGTAGTAGGTGCTTTTTACATGCCACTGGCACAGGGCCAGAGGGGGCTGGCATTGACCATGTTTGGATGGTACCTTTATGTGCCACCAGCACGGGAGCCAGTCAAGGCGGCAACCCCTCTCTTTCTCTTTCTCTCTCTCTCTCTCACTTACACACACACACACACACACGTATACACACAAGCCTATAGAGATAGCTAGCTAGCTAGATTTGTTAGTGTATATAAATATGTGATAATATATATGTATATGTTTGTTTGTATGTATAAACAAGTAGCAGACCTGACAGATTGAGAGGTTGAAGTTGAAAACAAGTTGTTGAAATTGAGGAAAGAAGACTCAAACAGTGCAGTGGAGATGCGAGAGTAAGATCTATCATTCTCTTCTCTTCACAATATCACATACTCATCTACATGCATGCATGCACACACTCACATATGTATTTGTGAGTTGCATCCAAAAGTGCAATTGGCCTAAGGAAAGTACTAACCTGTTAGTATGTGTAAAATGTGTGGGTTGGTGAGTGTACATGACACAGTGTCAGTTTGAAAATAGCACTGTACCAACACAGGAGGGGTCTGTATGACAAGAGGTGCAAGTCTCATTGGGAACACTCCTCTAAGAATATAAGGGACAGCTATTATAAACCATCCCTAAGAATCCCCATTTATATTATATACTGTATACACTTTATGTATGTGTAAAATAATATGTAGACACAATTGTTGCGTACATATACTCACAAACAGAAACACTTTTGTGTCCGTGTGTCCATATGCATTTATTTATATACACCATATATACAGACATGCATGCTGTTTACATGTGTGTTTGTGTGCATAATGTGAAAGGATGTGCAACAATGAACACAAGTATCCATATACATGTGTGTGTGTGAATATACACTTTCCTCGACACATATTTACACACAGTTGTTATTACTTCAGCAGTATAGAGAGCCTTAATGTAAAGGAGGGCGATAAAGATAGAAGAATGCAAGTATGGAGGTGAGGGTTTGAGGTTTTAAAAGTAGTTAAAAGTGGGAGTGGGAAGAACTACTTGTTAGTGTGGGTAAAGTAGCTGTTTAACTTGCAATATGAGACATCTAGAAATGTAGCAAGGCTACCCTGTTGCTACACATAAAATTAGAAGAAGCATGCATAAGACTACTAAGTCATGTGAAAATTTGTTCTCAATTTGAAGGCATACATGAATGCTGCAGCTGGCCAAAACAACTGACTGCTGATCAAAAGTTTAGGAGTTTGTATCCGTCCTTAGTGTGTTTTGTCCACAGAGAAAATGTTTTGTCATGCTGTGGCCTTTATGCCTATGGCTTTATTGCCTAACATATTTCTGAACATAACATTATATCAAATATTTCAAAAATTAAAGACTTGTTTCTTTGCAAGCCTTTCAGAAATACACCATGTCTCCATGGTACATGTAGGCTGCTGAATTAGCTCAGTATATTGGCCATAGATTTATTTAGGACAAATCCTCTCGTGATTATGCAAACAACCCTTCAATTAAATATCTAACAACAGATCTACCAGAAATAGCAAACTCTCCTTCAAATCACACCTTCTTGTCTTGAGTATGGAAAGGGCACATTAGATAATATAATTCTACATACCTCTAAAAATCAATTGGAAGGTCATGGATGAAATGCCTTTGATTTGTAGATCTGCTCATTGTTATTAGTACATACACACACACACACAAGTACATATATGCACACCATATAAACATGGAATGTAATAGCATGGCCTGAGGTGGCTTCAAGTGGCAAAGAGCCCAGGCCATACTTTTCCATTCAGCCATTTCTTGTGATTACTAGATTTACCACTCCATTTCTGGCAAGAAACCATTTGGTAATTTGGCTATCATGCGACTATAATATTTTATAAATAATAATATATATGATTGCCTGTCCCTTTCTGACTCTTAGAATTTTCACTAAGGTGCCGGTGTGACTGTGTGGCTAAGAAGGGTTTTTTTCCCCCAACCACATGGTTTTGGGTTCAGTCCCACTCCATAGCACCTTGAACACGTGTCTATTACTACAGCCTGGGACCAACCTTGCGAGTGAATGTGATAGACACAAGCTTATCATGTGTATGAGTGAGCAGTGTCGTTCATTTCCAGTATTTAGCTGGAAATGAATGAGGAAATATTATCTTCCTTAGAAACGGGTGAATGTTGGTGACAGGAAGGGTATCTGGTTGTAGAAAATTTACTTCAGTAAATTCTGTCCAATCATGCAACCATGAGAAAGTGGATGTTAAAGAGATGATGATGATCACACACACACACACACCACACACACACACATATACTGAGAGACAGAAGACAAATATCCCAAAAGCATATAATCTATTAAATTTTACCAATTTCACATCCTAGTGTTTCACAATAGCAGGAGTTTATACCCCCTTCAATTATCCACCCACCCATCCACACCATTTGTTTCTGTGTTGGTTCTAGACTGGGTGAGTGATTAACATACCACAGTTTAGGTCTATATTGTTGGACACTAAACAATCTAGCACCAACTCTGGCAACACCACCATCACCAACACCTCTACTGTCACACTCCACTCATCTCCAACCTCCCTGGTATAATTTAATGATTGTTTTCCATAATTAGGCAGATTTGATGCCTATCCTTATACAGACAGCTTTTAATGATAGTGGCTCATTATTTATTGCGACACCAGACAGTTGTCTCCAGCTACATACACATGTCCATTATACATACATACATACATACATGTATTTATCTATCTATATATAAATATACACATACACACACACGCATGCGCACAAACATGCATACATGCATGAATGTATTTGTGTAATATACATGTGTGTGATTATATATATTTATATCAATATATATGTTTTTATATTTATGTATACATGCATAAATATGTATGTAGGCAAATGCACATCCATTCATTCCTCCATATGCACACATGTATTGATAAATGTTCATAGGTATATATCAACCTATAATGTACATGTCTCTTCATTATTTATGAACATAGGTGTGTGTATGTGGGTGGGTGGATGTGTGTGGAGTGTGAGTGGGGGGGGGCATTTAAAAGGAAGTATATTAAGAGGAGACAAATAATTGAGTCTTATTTGTACTTTTTTTTATTTTGTTGTTATAATGTTCTGTGTTCACATCCTACCAAGGTTGATTTTACATTTCATCTTTCTGTGGGTGATAAAATAAAGTACCAGTCAAGTACTAGGTGTAATTTATTTGATTGACCCATTCCTTCGAATTTCCAACTTTGTGTCTTAGTTGAGTAATGGGGTTGATTTAATCAACTAGCCTCCTCCCCACAAAATTTCAGGGTTTGGTTCTATAGTAGAAAGAAAGAAAAAAAAAATTATTATTATTATTATTATTATTATTGAGTGAGAGAGCAGTGTATGCCATCAAAGTGACACTGGAGTAAAATATATGAAGCCCATTATACACATTATGACAACCCATCTGATATGGGTACACCAGGCACATGCATCACAACCATATGTGAATGACATGGTGATCTTATATCAATATAAACAGCACATGACCTTGCAGGTGGGGGCCCAGTTAGAATTTTCTTCAGGTCAAGTAGCCCATCCCACTCAAAAGGTCCTTGAATAAGGGTTGTTTAAGGATGATGAACAAAACACCCATGTTTCCAGAGGTGAATTATTCAAACGCCAAAGAATTCCTCCCAACACCTGGCTATGATGCTCTCCCACTACTTCTGTTCGTGATCAGAGATGCACATATCATCAGCCACCAAGGGACATGCTCAACTGGTTAAGGTGAAGCAACTGACAAGCAAATCTATGGTATTGAGCAGAATATTTGCTGTAGCCCATCTTTTATACCAATACATATTATTATTATTATTATTATTATTATTATTATTATTATTATTATTATTATATGTTTGACTTTTGCTTTGTATTTGTACAAGTTAGCTCCATGTCTCACCCAGAGACCTCAAGAGACAAGCTAGAAGTTCAAGTTGGTGTTATGACTAGGATGCCATATATCTGGTTTTGTACAAAGTATTTGTTCTAGAGAATGTCTAAGAAAACATAAGAAAATTATAAGTTTGTTTTAAAATTTGGGATTACATAGACAGTATTTTACATAGGATATGGGCAGTTTCCACGAGCACTATTTTTATTATTGTTGTTGTTGTTCTGAGTTCAAATTTCACCAAAACTGATTGACTTTCATATTTTGGAAGTTGATAAAATAAGTACCAGTTGAGTACTGGGGTAAATGTAATCAACTAGATCCTTCACCAACAATTTTAGGCTTTATGCCTATATCATATTATTATTAGGATAGCATTATTATTGTTTTATTATAATAGCTATGGATTGGTAGAACCATTAGAACAGTGGGTTGGTGAAACAAAAATGTCCCACATTGTTTGTTCTGACGACTTTTTCAAATTTTGGTTTTGAATCTCATCTAGTTCAGCTTTGCTTTTCAAACTTTCAAAATCAATTCAGTATAGTACTAGGTTAAATAAAATCAATTAATTCCTTCCTAAGCAAATTTCTTACCTTGTAAGATGATGATGAAGCAATATGAATTACAAGGGTAATAGACATAGCCCCAGAATGGTAGATCTAGGGTTGGTCTGATTTTTTGCCTAAAAGAGCAGAGCTGCAGGAAGAGATGGGTTTTGATAGTTGTGATTCTGCAGAGAGAGAACTAGGTAAAAGTACATTGTACAGGCTGTTGTGTAGTGGATAAAATAAGTTGGAAAGACACACTTAAAATGTATCAAGGCTGCAAGAGTGAACTTGGGGCAGTTCAGCTGATACTCAGATTACTTATTCAGAGGAAGAGACATTGTAGTAATAGTACAAGAAACAGAGAGAAGTGGTATGTCAGTTGTCTAGTGTTAGAAGTGTGTTGATGCATGAGGAAAGTGATCTTAAATCTACCAAAGAGAAAACAGGATGGAAATCAACACATCAACCTGTTGTTGTTGTTGATACTTTCACAAATCCCTGTTTACGTTTTGTTTTAATGATACCAGGCAGAAATGCAAAATCTATCCTGTACATTGTCCTTACAGTGGTCTATTCGCTGTAAATTAGGAATCTAATCTACTGCAAGTAGATTTTCCTATAGTTAATTGCCAATGTTTACAATGGGGAATTGTGTTTTTCTACCATGCACAGGTTCTTGACAGCTAAGTGGACTGAGCCATTTTCAGAGTAGACATATTAAGTAGGACACAAGTTCATCAAAACACATTATTTCGCATTGCTCTGGTTGACTTAGCTGCAGTGGACTGGATTACTCATGTATACACCACAGAATCAAAAAAACTGGCCTTATAAGCCCATATATCATTATCATCATCAGCAGCATTTTGTCTCTGCTTTCCATGCTGGCATGGGTTGAACAAATCATGACAATCTGGGTCATTTCTTACTGGGAACTGCTGCTCCTAAAGACTGGTGCTTGTATATGTCATATGGCTTGGTTTCTATAGTTGAATGCCCTTCCTATTGCTAACCACTTTACAGAGTATACTGCATGCATTTTCATGTGGCACCAGTGCTAGAGAGATTGAATAGTCGTCAGTAAGACATAGCTAAAGGGACCTTGCAACCCAATGCTTTCTCTGCTTATTGCCAACCCCTTACACACACTCACAGACATACAATGTGTATGTATATGTTCCTGGAGGGGGGTGTAAGAATGGGTCAACAGATTTAGACCTATAGGTAATTGTTGTTGATCGTGAGTGAATATAGTCTATTTCACCTGCATGTGAAATTGTTTATTATTCTGGGGATAATAATAACATGTCATGTTTTAAATTATCTTGGATGTTCCAATGGCTTAAAAAACACGTGGCAATGAAACCCTACAGCGAGTGTCTACTGGGAACAGATATACTGAGAATGAGTGGCACTTTTGTATTTTTCTTATTCTTTTTCTCCTTTTTTATTTGTTTCATTTGTTTGGATTCTGATTTCTTAATATGGCTGTCAGTATGAAAGCCTGTACAGTGTGGGTTTTTTTTTTAATTCTTCACCTCAAACATTCAGACAGACAAATGGATAAATATATTTCATAAATATATCACCATCAAGAAAGACAGAAAAACTGACGGATCTATTTTAAAACGGGGGCCACATCTTTCATTAATGTTTTACGTAGTGTTTTTGGTACGGAAAGACTTTCAAACTTCGTATACTTATCTATTTTGTGTTATAGAACAGAAAAATATTTTTGTATTCGAATTTATTTCATGTAAAAAATTGTCTTATTTCGATAATTTCAACCAATCACTGACAAGTATTCAGTTGTTTACATTTACTCCTTTGGCTGATTAAGCGATGTAAAGCGTATTTAATCTCCATACCTTCGTTTTATTTGCTTTTTTCATTTTAAATTTGCTTTAACCCTAACCCTAACTCTAGGGTTAGGGTTAGGGTTAGGGTTAATTGTTTCAGAATCGTTTGTTTATGTAGTCGGCACTTAATGTATATCGGCTGAATGGACGTCAGTGATTGGTTGAAATTACAGAAATACGACAGCTTTAACATGGAATATCTTAGGGATTTCTTTTTTTTTTTTTAAGAAGACTAAGAGAAAAAGATGTTTTATATGACACATTCTACCAGTGTTCCAAGTTTCAAAGTGTTTCGTTAATGAAAAATGTGGCCCCCGTTTTAAAAAAGATCCAAACTGACCTCAATACTAGACTGGCTGAAATTTTGATTATCAATGCTTGTTAGACTGAAAGTCATATTAGAGCACTGTGAGGTTTGAACTCAGATTGTTGGAATATATACTGCATGACTCTGCCAACTTGCCATTTTATAATTCTATAAATATACTCTAGTTCACTACAAATACATACATACGTATGTGTGTGATTTTATTAACTGAGATTGCTACAAGAGTGACTGAATGGCTTAGAGGTTTTTTGAACTGAAGGTCCAAAAAATTAAGCCTACATATGTAGCATATATAATGAAACGCCCTAAAATTTACCGTCAAAGCCACGTGAAAGCTCACTGATATAATGTAAATATTAAATGGGAAATAGACGAATGTGTGTAGGTATATATAAATACACATGCGCCTGTGCGCATGCAACCACCGAGAGTGACAAGGACAAGAAAATAATTTAGCTTAACTCACCATTTACCTCAAACAGTTCAAAAGTCATCTGATCTTTTTACAAATCTAATGCATTCCAAAATATCTTTAGTAAAAGTAGCATCTGATGGTGGCTTCATTTTCTCTAGCTAAAATAAACAGTGAACAAATCTTAACTCTTGTCTACGAAATGGTATCTTCCTGGAAAGTATAATGTACTGGAAAGCTTCTATTGGAGGTACCAGTGAATAATGTTCCATAGATTTTACTGAGAAACTTTGAAAATAAGATTTAACCAGTATATCTACTCCTTCAGAGACGACCACGAAAAAATACGACTCTTCCCTCTTTCTATTTCTTTCTTTCTTTCTCACGGTATATTTGGGGCCAGAAGGACAGGAATCTATCGAAATTGTTCTCGTACATCAATGCATTGAAATAGTCTTTATCTAAAGACAAAAAAAAAAACGCAACATACTTAGATGAGAGCAAGAAAAAACTAAATTCAGCTTAGAATTCATTAAACTCTTAGCTGAAATTAATCTCTTCTTGTCCTCTAGAAAGTACACACTGCGAACATTTACTTTCATTTTGTTATCACGAAAATTTTCTTATACTGTTATTTTTACCATCGCTTATACACTGAGCTACCTTCAAGCTCGTCTTCGTATTTTTGTTTTCTTTTTATGTTGTTTTAACTATTCTTGAAACTCATTTTCATTCACTAACAGCTTTACTACACCACTGCATCAATAATTACATACCATTCCTTTTTACAGAATGCCCTCTTCTTTTAGTTTTTGTTAAGTATTGCTTGTCATTTCATACACTGTACCTGTTACAGGTAACTGTCACTTAGGTTGCAGCACCTCACTCTTCTTCCATTCACCACTGTTTACAACCCTCACTTGGCCTATATACATTTCACTCTACGGGTATTTATGTACATCTCCGCCGCTTATGTCTGTTTGAACCATGCGAAAGAATCACACCACGAAAATTACATGAATACGTACTTTTACGCTGCACATAAGAACCGTGTCAGAACTTACATACATATGTAAATCTTCGTAGCTTACATTTCTTAACATGTTAAAATGAATATGGTTTCAAATGGGGGAGTTTGTGCGTGCCCTTATGTGAACAGACTCGTGTATATATATATGCCTATACTCGTAAAGGACGAACACACACCGTTGCACACCCTCTTAATAATTGCTTACGGCATCTTTCACAAGTAACTCCATTTAAAGTACAACTTCTCACTAAGTACATCATACCTTTTACGGGTAACCACCATTGGATTGCAGCATCTTACAGTGCCCTCTTATTACCTCCGTTCATTCCCTCACTATACATGTATATACATAAGTAAGTATATATGCATGTATGTGTGCGTGTATATGTATGCATACGTGTGTGTGTGTGAGAGAGAGAGAGAACATAAATATCTATCCTTATATATGTTTCGTTTATAGAAGTACGTAATGCATTGAACTCTTCACTTGTTCTTTCTTGTGTCCTGTCTCATCTCATTTACGTCTTGTTAACAAACAACTAACTTCTAACCGTCTTTTCATCACTTTCTTCCACTCACTTATGTCTTCTTTTAGATGTGTTTTATATTCATTTATTATCTACTTTATAAAATTTTTGTGAATGCGCCTGGCCTAACGGTTAAGGTGTTACGTTTACGATCGTAAAGCCGTGGGTTCAATTCCTGGATTGGACAGCATGTTGTGACCTTGAGCAAGGATACAACGTTGCCCCAGTCAACTCAGCTGAAAAGGAAATCTAGACCAATGCTTCTCAAACTATTTGATGTGGCGTACAGGCAGTTCCCCCCCCCCCATGTGCCAGGGACCGAAGAAGGCAGCTATCCGTCTGCTTGTGAGTGACGGCTAAGATAACATATTTGTATTTTTTTTTTTATATATACAGCGCTTGCGTGAGTGTTTTCGCATGCGCGTGTATGTTTTGTTTTTGTTTTCATGTGTATCGTTAATTGAAGAAACTTCATTCGAATGTTTACATGTAGGTGTGCATATTTGTATGAATGTAGCTACTTATAAAGTGGATGTGTATATAGATATATGTGAACATGGAATATATATATACATATATGATGCAAATGCATCAGACACCACACCAATTAAAAAAAGCTTAAAACACACTTTTAAAACATAAACAGAACACAAATCATTGACCTGAAACGAAAACACGTCTATGATAATTTCAGATTTTCTTTTAAAGAATACAACGGGCAGCGAAAGGATATATGTAGTTTCTCGGACAGACATTGTCTGCAAATACCGGAGGGAAGCTATTGACATTGTTCCAAGTTATGCTGAGGAAGTCGTGTCTGAGCCTCTAAGTGAAGTGGGCAAGTGAACCTGTTTTGACAATTATTGCTGGGTTACTAGCGTAGGGGCTCTGAGGATGTATGTTTTCGGTTGTGGTGGGTCATTATGAGCAGGGCTTTCCTGCTTGTGCCTGCTACTAGGTCCATAATTATAGCAAAAGGAATTCCCTGTAGATACATACTGTCACCTCGTTTGGACTTTCCAAGGTCATGGTGTATGGAGAACTATACACACCCACCAGATAGGGGACTTACTGCTAATGACTTCAAAAGATGGTATAGACAAGATCAGAACTTCTGCATGTCCAGCGACAGGGGATTCTTCGAAACTTCACTTCCTTGCCCATTTTATCTGGAAGCTTAGAGACCAAACATATGACTGCCTCACTTTATTTGAAACAGTGTCGTTACTGTCATTCCATATTCATGTAAGATACATAATGGTAATCTCTGTTTGAGAGAATTCATATCGTAAAGTAGCCTACGACATTCTCCAACAGAAAATCTGAGCTGAGTTATGATTTGCCGTCACAAGAGAAATTTTGTTTGGGGTCAGTTCCAACCAACTCGAAAATAATGCCCTTACTGACAGAATTATCGCTCTACACTCTGTAGCAATTTGACAATTTAATAAAGCTTTGTAGGGATTTATGCAGCGACTTTCATCACATGACCCGACTTATCCAACGAGTATCAAGCCTATCTGCAACCAATAAGGAGTCACGTTTGAACCCAAGCGCAGCCAAACTTATACTTGATGCGGCCACCAAAAACGTGTGCTTTCGTGTCTAAACTCCGAGTAATGGCCATGTGAGTCATTAACAACCAATTTACAAACATCTCTCTTTACACACACATATAGTTAGAGAGAGTGTGTGTGTGTGGCTATATCACATGTGTGTGTGTTTATTTGCGTTAACCTGTCAAGACTTTACAAAGCAGGTACGTGAATGGTTGACACGAGTGAATGAATTGTGTATGTCACTTTATGAAAGAAAGTTTTCTTTCATAGATTACTTATATGCAACGTATTTTGTTAGGCCGAACACAAAGCCTACAGGTCCTGGGCTGTAACTGAACATATAATTGTTACGGTACCAGGTTACTTTACGCCGTTCGTATTTTATTTAGTGTCACGGCCATAATTTACAAAACTGTAAATTTTAAAGCATTTCAGAAACATTATACACACAAACATAAGGGGTGAGCAACAGGAAATTATAGATTTACATGTGTGCGTATATATGCATATACATATATATAATTTCCTGTCGTTTGTTCTTTCTCTCCCTCTCTATTTCTCACGCAACAGGAGGAGAAAGAGAGTGAGAGAAAAGGAGTAGGCCGAGAACGGAAAAGGAAGTTGGATTACAATTACATGACGGTGTTGGTGACATCGACAAGCGCAATGTTGGCGCTACTTTGGAATGCTGGGATACTTGTTGCCTTGTATGAAAGAAAGAAAAAATAAGTAAAAGCACTTGTGCGAATTTTTCCTTGATTTCAGAGGCTTGAAAAATACACGCATATATATATATATATACACACACACACACACAGATGTGTGTGCATGTATATATATATATATATATATATATATATATATATATATATATATATATATATATATACACACACACACACAGATGTGTGTGCATGTATGTATATATATATGGGCGTATATAATGCATCCATAGAGTGCTATTAATGCATCTCTGCATTATTTCCTTCAATTTCACGTATTAATTTATATTTTATTATAATTATTACCCTTGCTGTCTATATGAAGACTGGGTCATTTTTTTTTATTCACTTTAGCTTGGCAGCAGTGCCTGTTAATTTGATCCAGGTTATTCAGTTAACTACAAGTTTACTGTTCCACCGTAAAGTTAACATAGTTGTCTTTTTCATTTATTTTTCCTTGCGTCGAAATTTGAAGTGTGAAGAGAGAGAGAAACGTTTTAATCACATTATGTGCAAATATAAACGTAGCATGCTATATATATATATATATATATATATATATATATATATATATATAACAACTTTTAAGTTTACCTAATTAATGTGAATTATACAAAAAATCCCGTAGTTGTGTGTGTTTGTGGAGGGAGATGGAAAGAGAGAGGTGGGTGGAGGTATGAGTGTTAGTTAAGCAAAGGATTGAAGTTAGGGGAAAACGAAGAGAGCTTCACCGATCTGAAAAGTTTCGCACAACTTCTAAACTGTCAAAACTCCTTGTTGCCTATTGGTTGCTGTACAGATCTCCTCCCACTGCTCTCACATTCCTTAATGTTATAAGCGCTAAGATTTATTTAGTAGTCGTGTAGTTTGTTGTTGCTGGTATTTTTCTTTTTTTTTTAATTTTTTTTTTGTGCTGCTTCGGCAGTGGTAAAGGCTCACAATATATAAGAAAAAAAAAGAGAGACTTGTGTGCAGTAAAGAATTATATAAAAACTGAAGAAAATATATCTAGTGGTGGTGGTGATTACAACCAAGGCTTGTGTAAAAAAAAAAACACACATACATATATAAATAAATAAAGTGGGTTGGTAGGGCTATTTAAAATGCTTGTAGTTAGTTGAGTTGCTTGCTGTTTGGTTCCCACTAAATCATCCTGTCGGTGTATGTAACAAGTAATCTTGAATAGCAAACTACCAACTGGTGGTGTTGGCAGCTGTAATAGCAGTAGCAGTAACTTTTTTTCTTCTTGAGAAAGGGGGTTTCGTATATTGAATTGACCCCGTCTCTATATCACTGGTATTTCAATTCATTATATCTTTTTAATTTTATTTTATTGTTAATAATTCACACAAGAGTGTGAAGACAGTCCATTTTAGCCTTTCCGTTCGGTTATATTTGATGTTAGAAAAGTGGCTGCAGCGAACTTTATTTAATAAGCGTTTACTACTTTAACTAGTCTGATTTCACTATACTCTCTACACAGCCGTTCTAATGTATTGCAATAGATATAATAAATGATGTTTTCTTATGTAGGCACATATACTGATCCCGGATGGATGAAAGGTAAAGTTGACCTCGTAAAATTTGAACTCAGAATATGAAGAGCATTTTGTCCGATGTGCTGAGGATTCTACCAATCCACCGACCTTTCCTCCTCCGCATATTCTTACTACTACTACAACTAATAATAATAATAATAATAATAATAATAATAATCCTTTCTATAGGCACAAGGCCTGAAATTTATGGGGAGGTCCCAGTCGATTAGATCTATCCCAGTACACAACTTGTACTTAATTTATCGACTCCGAAAGGATGAAAGACAAAGTCGACCTCGGCGGAATTTGAACTCAGAACGTAAAGATGGGCGAAATACCGCTAAGCATTTCGGCCAACGTGCTAACAATTCCGCCAGCTTGCTGCCTTAATACTTTCTACTATAGGCACAAGGCCTGAAATTTTCGTGGGAAGCGGGTTTTAGTCAATTACATTGACTCCAGTGCTTCACTAGCTCTACTAAATTCACCAGAAGGGAGTGCCTCTCTCTATCTACTAAATCTACCAGTGGTACTTGAAGAAATTTATGCAAGTTTTATCCTTTGATCTTTCAGCCGCCTTCACCATAGTCACCACGAAAAACAAAACAAAATAATTCCGTCCTTTAAAAAAAAAAAACTAGAAAGCGATGGGCGGATCTTCCTGATTGGCTGAATTGATAGGTGAATTCGTGTTGCATATGGTAATGGATGTTTCACATAAACCTACAAATCAGCAGTGCATGGACACTGAACAAATCAAGTCAACGAAGAAGCTTTTCCACATCAAAGACCCATTATCTGAATCTATGAAGATCAGTGCTCCGCAACAGGTATTCCGCGGCACCCTGATGTGCCACGAGACGATGCTAGGTATGCCGCAGTGTAACCTGAATATAATTTTTCCCCCCTATACTTAGTTATATTTTTAGTTCAGGTGTGCCGCCGAATTTTGAAAAGAATGTAAGTATACCGCAAGTGAAAAAAGGTTGTGGAGCACTGCTCTAGATCAGCGTTTTTCTAACTTGTTTGTCGCGACCTACTGAAGGATTGGGACCCACAGTTTGAAAAACGCTGCTCTAGATCAATGCATCGGTCCCGAAGCATGGATCTCGTTGTAGACCAGGAGGGCGAGCGATTGATCTAGCCTTAGTGATCTGAGACAATTTAGCAGATGTCCCTTCTGCACCGATTCCCAAGTTAAGTTCACTTATTTACACATCACACTCTTTAATTCCCATATGTTTGCTTGTGAAAAGATAAGGGGAAGTTATCTACCTTGTTTATAGTATTGGCAATCCAAAGTTTTAAGACTTGTTAACTTAGGAATGCTTCATGTGCCCCTCAAGTACCTTCGTCTTGGGATTCTTTGTATATCCCTTATTTGTCCCGTATACGCTCTTTTTTATTTTTGCAAAACTTCGAGCTTCCAAACATTTGTATCTTGAGAGCATGATTACTGGTTTAACTTATCTGATCTTTCTTTAATTCTGTGGCTAGAAGTGTCTTCTATGACCTCGAGCTGACCAAAGCCTTGTGAGAGGATTTGTTAGATGGAAACTGAAAGAAGCTTTCGTATATAAGTATTTGTGCGTCTTTGTGTCTGTGTTTGTCCCTCACCACCTCTTGACAACCTATGTTGGTGTGTTAACGTTCCCGTAACTTAGCGGTTTGGCAAAATAAGTACCAGGCTTTAAAAAATAATAATAAATACTTAGGTCGATCGTTCAACAAAAAATTCATGGCGGTGTCCCAGCAAGCCCGCAGTCTAATGATTGAAACAAGTAAAAGATAAAAGATGCTACTTCTCTGTCTCTTCCCTAAAACTTTTTTTTTATTTCATGACTTAGGAGATGTCAAGGCTATGTCCGTGTATATCTTAGCTTGACCTTGCGTACCTGGTTGTGTGATTATTGCTTTATTAAGGAGTATAGTCCACCGGAGACTCTTTCGTGGGTGATTGTTGTCATAGTTGTAGCTTCTGCTTTTTCTCCGACTGATGTCGCTCTGATGGAGGTACTGAAATCATTGCTTAAATCTGTTTCTCTTTCTCTCTGGGAACAGAAAGCACTGGGTTGCACTCTCCTTCCACAAGCGTTGTATGTGGGCCTATTGTAATTGTATTTGCTTACATTCCTTCAAACAGAACCATTCAGGTGCAACCGACTCACTGGAGTTCCAGGGACGTTCCAATCCGATTTTGCTGTGAACTTGCGTTCTTCTACCATTGCCGCCATTCCGGCTTGGTGTCAGGGAGCTGGTTTGTTGATCACTTGTCACTTGTGGGAGATGCAAGTTGTGCCTCTTGCTAACCATGACAGATTGTCACCACCGTAACCCCGCCTCGCTATGTAACCCACCGCAGCCTATACCTCTTTCAGACATTTAGTATTGCTGTTATTTGTGACAAAACTATTATTAACAGTCATAAAGCATTCAACATGGCTAAGAAGTTAACTTACATCCCTATAAACTGACAACATCTGCAAAAAAGTAATGATAATGGTGAAGTTTTTGCACTATCTATTTAGAAAAAGGGTAGAGTATTAAAAAAATAAGCTAGGCCATTTCTGCTTTTACTAAGCGTATGTATATTCTAAAATAGTTGTTTTGTATGCATGTTACATTTATACATACACACACACACACAAAGTTTTTCCCTCTTCGCTTGAACTTTTGAACTAACTGTCTTAACTTACTGACAGGAAGCGAATCTGATTAAAATTATCCATGTGTTTCTCTAAGACTGCCTTCGTGGGGCTTGCCCACCTCTCACTCCCTCTGTCACCCATCCTTCTTCCCCCCTCCTTCTCCTAACTTTATCTTTCTTTCTTGCAAGTACACTCTCTCTCTTTCTCGTCTCTTCTCTTCATTTTAATTTTTCGTTTTTTTTCCTTCTATTTCTCTCGGGTGAGGGGAGGAACATATCCCAACTTTTTTTGTTATCAGAACCGTCTACTTCCAGTTACTTGCCATAATCCTCGTGTTTTTCTTTTTTTCCGCAACACAACTACTTTTTTTCTTTTACTTATACCTTTATCTGCAACTTCCTCTTATATCATTAAATTTTTAATATATGTATGTATGTGTGTCTTAAAATGATAAAAATAACATTTTTTCGTTCTTAGTTTATATTTTCTTAATTCATTGCTTTATACTTCCATCATTACCACCACCACCCCTCTCTTGTTACTCAGTCCCTTCGTTCCCTTTTCGTTAACCCCATTACTTTCCCTCTCATACCTCACTCTTTACTGTTAGGCTCTTTCATCCTCCCTCTTTACTCTCCTCATTAATCTGCTACTTTCCCCTGCGCCTCCTCTCTTCCTTCTTCAGTTTCTTTCTCCTCCTACTTCTACTCCGCACTCTCCTGTTGCTGATTTTATTTTATATGCTTCCACCTTTACCCTTTCATCATTGACATTCTCTTCTCTAGCTTTATGTGTTTAGGTGAATGGCCCACCCTCTGTAGTATCTCTCTTACTAGATCTAGTGGTTTGCAACCCAACCCTTCTGAGGCCTAATAACTTGCTCCCACCCTCGTCCGACTGCTTATGCAAAATTTTATCTATTCATAATTTATCTGCCAGCCATATAAGATCCAGACGTACAGGTTCTAATTAATCAGATTCATAATTTCTGATTTCAATCTTGTATTCTGTCATATATGTTGAGAATGGAAAGTTGATATTTTCAAATTTTTGAGTAACATTTTCACACTTCTGTTTCTTTTATCTCACTCCACCCTAGGTTCAAATCATCAGTTTGTAACAGTGAGCTCATCATTCTTTTCAGTGGTGACTGCTCTTTCTGTATGCCGGTGCCATCTTCTATCTACCATATATATTGAGCTTCATAGTTGGTTGTGCTTAAGCCCATTGCAAGCCAATGGTTTCATCAGCGATCGTAAAGGAGTCCTTTCCTTTTAAGTTAGATTCTACAGTCTAGCTTAATGGACTAAAATATATTATAGCTAAAGTACCTTAGTCTAGACATTTTTCAAAAGAGAGCAACACAACTTCACGTGTCTATAAATAAAACATTGTTGAGTGTCATCTTATAGTTGAGGAGTTTATTAATCGTCTGTACACTTCTGTTTCTATTCATTCAGACAAGTAATTGAAGAAGTTTAAGAATGGTATCTTGGAATTTATTGCTTATTACCACAAATTTCTTAGATAAAGTGCCGTCTCTAAACGATCGATGCTACAGGTAGCTGGTTGTTATTTTTGTTCAGGCATAGCATATCTTGAACTACATTATCCAGTGCATGTTTCCTTTTTAAAGACTCAGGGCTGTTATTCGGTCGTTATTACTAGCAGATTGAATGAGCATTAAGGAGACCAGTTTATGGGCTTTTGAAGGATAGATAGGTGTGGATTGAGAGTGGCGAGCATGGTCCGAGTTAATGCCTGCTCTGAGCGTGCACCTACAGACTGGAAGAGAACAATTACGAGAGGGTCTCTTATCTTAGTGATCAAGGTGACAATGATTTTGTGAAATTCCCTTCTTAGTGGGGAAATTTCCCCCACTCCATTCCCCGTTATTTCGCTTCTTTACTTGCTTTTTATGTAATCCCAACAGTATCGTCAGCGAACTGGCAGAATCGTTAGCACATCGGACAAAATGCTTTGTAGCATATCTTCCGGTTCTTTTCAGTCTGAATTCAAATTCTGGCCGACGTTGGCTTCGACTCATCCCTTGATGAAATAAGTTACAGTTGAGCACTAAGGTCAATGGAATTGATTTGTCACCTATCTTCAAAATTGCTGACCTTATGCCAATATTAGAAAAATTATTATTATTATTGGTTAGTCAGGGTCTCCCAGACTGGCGACAAGTAGTTAGTTGTCTTAAGGTTAGAGATCTTGCACTGGAGGTTTGATGGGTTTAAAAGAGTAAGTTGTAACAGGGAACCGAACCCGAGTCGCAGATTTGGTTCCGCCGGAACATACACATAGTGTATATGTGTATAGCCTAATGTTTAAGTTGTTGAGCTCACGATCATCAATTTATAGGTTCGATTACCCAATCAGGCGGTGCATTGTGTTCTTGAGCAACGGACTATAGACTCCGCTGTAAAATGGGTCTGTCGGTTCGACACAGACTTAACTTCGCGCAAGCGCGCGCACAGATGAGTGTGTGCATTGTCAGAGTGTTCGGTTAATGTATGTAGAAGTTCACCTGTGTAATTGTATATACACATACGCATATATCATTTAATACAGAAGTTATGGGTCACTCATGAAAATTAAGTAGGTTTTTTTTTTTTTTTTGCTGATCCTGTCAACAAACGAACAGTACAGTATCTATTTATTTGTGTGTGTGTGTGTGTGAAGTATACGTTTAATAATTATGTATGATCTGTTTCTGAGTATGTGAATTGTTTTTTTTTATATATTTTTTTTTATATATATGCTTGTCTGTGTATGCGTATTTTGTCTGTGAAAGTATCGAGAGAAATGTAAACAGCTAGACAAGAAGCTTTCTAGGTAGGTAGGTGTCTACCTAGTTACAGTCTGAAAATAGCCCTCCTACCTCTTGAAAACTACCAGAGCTCTGACCTGGTACCCGGAGAAAATTAGTCATACCGTACTGAATGAGTTCTCCCAGCCTCTCCGCTACCACCTCTTTATGGCTTTCTTTCCCTCTCTCACCTCTTTCTTCATCTTCACACCTGTCTCTGTGCTTGTCTTTCTTTCATTCTGTCTCCCTTACTCTCTGTCTTTTACCTTGTTTTCTTTGCTCTATCTCTCTTTTTCTCTTTCTTTCACTCTCTTCCTTTCTTTATCTCATTCTCTGTCTTTATTTCATCCTATCTTCCTTTCTCTCTCTCTCTCTCTCTCGTCTTCTATTCCTCTGTATCAGTATTTCTCAGGACATAGTTAAGGGAAGTAACTACGGATTACTCTGCTTTTCAACTGACTTTGATCGTGACATTTAACAGAACTATGTAGTTATACACCAGGAATGATGTTGCTGATATAAATGTTTAGATCTAGATCATCTCGAAGTATGTGGCCATCCTGTCTTTTAGGACTACATTATCCAATATGCCTATTTCTTTTCCAAGACAGCTGAGTATGGTTTGAAAGAGATTCGGTTACTATTTCTAGCGGATAGAACGATCGCATAGAAGCTCTCTTGTTAGCTTGTGGCAACGGCGGTGATGGTGGTGGTGGTATGTAGGTCTCGCTCTGAGAAGGAAACGAGTATTTTCTTTTGACTACGCCATTCAGTACATCACTATTTACCCAAATTCATCCTATCAAGCCGGTTGAGTTATTTTCCTTAGCAATACTTATTCCTTAAAATACTACCGTCAGGGAAATTTTGCCTGATTAATACAAAGTTAGACAGCAAGTCTGAAGGTTATAGACGCTAAACATTTGTATATAAAATGTAGAATTCATCGTTGCACGATATCGAAAATAATTATGATTTTCATGTTAGAAATTGTTATATCCCCGGCTTTAATGCTTTCTGAGTTTTAAAAAAATCTCACAGATTCATCTTCTCTAGTTTCAATAAAATAAAGAACCAGTAAAGTACTATGCCAATGTAATCGACAAACTCTTTTCCTCAAATTGTTATTCTTGTGCCTATGTTAGGGTTCAAAACAGTTATTGCAGGCGCTGGATTGACAGAATCGTTAGAACGTGGCACAAAATTTCTTGCAATATTTCTATTGGTTTTTAGTTCAAATCCTGCCCACGTTAGCTTTAATGTTTATCCCTCTGACGTTGATAAAATAAGTTGCCAATCAAGTACTGTCGATGATTCCTCTTAATAACCACCCCTCAAATTTCAAGCCTTTGTTCCAATGCAAAAACTTGTATTATTATTGGCAGAGTCGTTAGAATATTTTTTGGTAGTTGATTCAGCATCCTGGGTTCAAATCCCACCCAGGTCAATTTTGCTTTTCATCTTTTCAGTGTTGGTAAAATAAAAAGTACTAATCAACTACTAGAGTTGATGATATCAACTAAACCCCTCCCCTCAAAATTGTTGGCCTTGTGTCTAAATCAGAAACTATTGGGATCTATTTCAAAACGGGGGCACCAGTATTTTCTTAACGAAACACTTTGAAACTTGGGACACTGGTAGAATGTGTCATATAAAACATCTTTTACTCTTAGTCTTCTTAACAAGAAAACGTACATCGCAAGTTATTCCATGTTAAAGTTGTCGTATTTCTGTAATTTCAACCAATCACTGACGTCTATTCAGCTGAATAGAGTTACTGCTGGGCGGTCATAAAAATGTTATTCCCTGTGACATATTTCATCCGGTTTAATCGTAATTTATATGCATGTATTGTTTATATAATAAACTACGCTGTGTGTATCAATTTTAGAGTTCGGATTCTAGAGTTAGGGTTAGTTTTAGGGTTAGGGTTAGGGTTAACAGTCTAGTTAGGGTTAGGGTTAGGAGATTAATACGATATACACCGTTACAGCGCTAACTGTTTTCAACTGAATAGACGTCAGTGATTAGTAGAAATTATCGAAATAAGACAATTTTTTACATGAAATAAATTTGAATACAAAAATTTTTTTCTGTTCTATAACACAAAATAGATAAGTATACGAAGTTTGAAAGTTTTTCGGTACCAAAAACACTACATAAAACATAAATGAAAACTGGTGCCCCCGTTTTGAAATAGATCCAACTATTGTTAACATTATTACTAAATAAAAAGGCAGTGAGCTGACTGAATCGTTAGCACGCTGGACGAAATGCTTAGCTGTATTTCGCCTGTTGCAACGTTGTGAGTTCAAATTCCGCCAAGCTCAGCTTTGCCTTTCATCCTTTCGGGGTCAATAAATTAAGTACCAGTAAAATACTGGGGTTGATGTAATCGATTATCCCCCTCCCTCAAATTTGTGCCTATAGAAGAAAGGATTATTACTGAATAAAGGTGGGTGAGCTGACTGAATTGTTAGCACACTGGGCATTTTGACATCTTTCCATTCTGAGTTCAAATTTTGCCAAGGTTGACTTTGCCTTTCATTTTTTGTTGGGTGTCAATAAAATAAGTACCAACTGAGCACTAGGACCAGTGTAATTGACTTACCCACTACCCCTGGACCTACTGGCCTTGTGCCAAATTTGAAACCATCATTACTAAATAAATATCATTATGAGAGGATTGGTGAGTAAACAGAAACCATCAAGCAACAAACTAAATGCCTTCTTTAACTTAATTAAAAGTCCCTATAAAATTCAGTGGAGGCACGTGGCTTAGTAGTTAGGATGTCAGCATCATGATCGTAAGATTGTGGTTTCGATTCCTGGACCGGGCAACACATTGTGTTCTTGAGCAAAACACTTCATTTCACGTTGCTCCAGTCCACTCAGCTGGCAAAAGTGAGTAACGCTGCGATGGACTGGCGTCCTGTCCAGCCGCAGAACACATATGCCATTGAAACCAGGAAACAGGACCCATGAGCCTGGCAAAGCTTTAAAAGGGCGCATTTATTATTTTTATAAAATTCAGTATTCAAATCAAACAAGGGTCTACTTTGCCTTCATCTTTTTGAGAAGACTTTTGATTGAGGTCCTTCCAGTCATGACCACTTTATTGTTATTTTAGGCACAAGACTAGGGTTACTTTATTCAAAACATAAGAACATATCCAAAGCTGAATGACTGCCTATGCAAAAAAAACAAACAAAAAAACCTTCCCATCATCAAAATCTGATACAAAGGTATGGAAACTAAAAGCATGAAATATTTGCCACACAGTAGTGAGCCTGGGATTTATGGTAGCAAAATGAACTTGTTAATCACTCATCAATTCCTGCACCCACAGGTGATGGTTACCAGGAGAAAAATAGGTAAGAAGGGAATCCCAGATCATCATCATCACCATCACTGTCATCATCGTTTTAGCATCAAATTTATCCATGCTTGCGTGGATCAGACCAGAGTACATTTCAGTGGAGTTTTCTTATGGTCAGCTTTATTTATTTATAAGTGTTGCCAACCTTGCTTGTTTCCAAGAGATGTAATAATCTCAACAGTCTATCAAACAACAAACAGCCTGGACATGCTTTTATCATGGACTCTAAACAGATGTGCACATACATATAGTCTGTCTTTAATTCTTTTGTTTGTTTCAGTCATTTGACAGTACTTGTTCTATCAGTCTCTTTTGCTGAACCGCTAAGTTGTGGTGACGTAAACACACCAACACCAGTTGTCAAGTGGTGATCGGAGGACAAACCCACACAAAAACATACAAACACACACACACACATATATACATACATACATATATATATATATATATATATATATATATATATATATATATATATATATATATATATATATATATATATATAGTGTGGTTGAGAAGCAAGCCGCTTACCTCATGGCCATGTCTGCACCTATACAAGCTTCTTCCAGTTTCCATCTATGAAATCCACTCGGAAAACTTTAGTTGCCATGGAACTACAGTAGAAACCTAAGGTGCTACACAGTACGGCTGAAACCAAAATGATGTGGTTGGGAGACAAACTTCTTATCTGCACAGCCATGCCTGTGCCTATGAAGATTCAAATTAAGCAATAACTAATTAATCTCTCTTTGTTAGTCTTACCTCTTCTGTTGAATGAAAGATGTAATGATAATTAGTAAAAGTCTCTTCTAGAACTGCACAGCACAATGTGTCATGCAGAAGTAGGTTGATTCACAGTATGATGAAGTATATATGTATTGGTCTACGGTGGGAGAACTATGTGTACTATAGTTAGTTTGAAGTTGGTTATTTGACTGAATTTTCTTGTTAATGAGTTGACATTTAAAAAACCCCTATTGGCTGACATTTAAAAGCAGCCAAAAAAAAAAAAAGAACTGACATCAGTTGTATAGTGTGTGCATTGACATCAGCTCTATAGTGTCATCCTGCATGGCACTGATAAGATGCTGCTCTGTTGGGGTATCAATAGCAAAAAAAAAAGTAAGAAAGGTTATATCAGATATATCATCATACTTCACTACCCATAATATAAGCCAAAGAGGGGCTCTCTGTATGATTACTTTATCTGCTAGAAATAGCTGTCAAATCTTTTACAAATCACATCCTACTCTCGTGAAAAAAAAAATGAAAAGGAACATATTAAGTCATGTAATCCTAAATAATCCTAAAAAGACAGGATGGTCATTGTTGGAATGCCTTTGATCATAAGTTTGTTTAACTAGAGTTAAGCAGCGTTTACTAAATTCATTATTTTCAAAATTAAACTAAAACAAAGAAAGCATATTTCAACAGAATGGGTAATAAAGTAAGGAAGTTTGCTTCTCAACAACTGAAAGAAGCCCACCTTATATGTATGTATATATGTGCATGTGTGTATATGTGTTCATGTTTGTCTTGACATCCACACACATTATGTGTAAACAAATTTCACTGTTATACAATTGGTGTCATTTATTTGCACTTTTCTGTAAAATTATGTGTGGCATGTGTTGTTTATGTTGGAAGGACTAGGGGGAATATTACCTTAGAACAGATGAGGTTTGGTGACAGGAAAAGCATCCAGCCGTAGAAAATCTGCTGAAATGAATTTTGTTTAATCCATGCAAGCATCAAAAAGTGGATGTTGAAACAGCCATGATGACATAAATGGATCTCTGTAGGTTTTGACATACAGATTCTTTTGTGTGATCAACTGAATCTGTATGTAAGTGGTTGAGTATTCTACAGAAACATTTACTGTTAACATAATCTTCAGAATATCATGCAGGGAGACTGAACCAAGGACCTCACAACTGCAAACCAAACTTAACTATTCAGCTATGCTGCATCCACAAAGTACCTGTAATATCAAGGTTAATTTATTTATTTATGGGGCAATTTATTTATTTTGGGTAGATCCAAGTCAAACCTCAAGACTTTTGGTATTGGTGTCAGAGAAAAATGCTGACAGAAAAGAAGTTCCTGAGAGTTGCAGAAGGTTCTAAAGGGCTGCAATTCCAAGAAAGAAAATACCAGATATTTTTCAGAAGATTGTAATAGTTTATAGCTAACATGATTTTTCTCAGAAGTGGGGGGGGGGGGGGCTATAAAAGAGTGCTATTATTAATTAATTTACAGGAAATACTTGCAACAACTTTTGTTTTATTCCTTTGCAGTTGATGACCATTTTTCTTCTTTTTTTTTATTCAATAAAAATTTTTTTATAAACTTCTGCCTTTAAGAATCTTAATATGAAATTGTTTTCTACTTTTCTATTTCAGGTTCTGTGGATCCTTCCAACATTACTTTAGAGGGAGATGATGATGTATTTGAGGTAAGTTATCAGTCAAAACAAGCTAGCCTAGCTGATCATTTTTGTAAATATCGAGGGTTTGGGTCTTCTTCAGTAGTAAGCATAGTCCTTAACCACCTGCTTTGAACCAGCTGTTGTATCACTGTGATCCAGAAGTGCGTGTACAACCGAATTAGAAAATTAGTGCAGTCTCAAAACTAGAACTGGGTGCTTTCATCAGTGATTCGGCACAATACCTGTGGCTGTAAAAGAACTTATGACTGACTTACTATAATTAAATTACTATTAGCTTATTTAATGAAGTGAGCATAAAAAACTTACTCAAAATAATTATACTGTAATAGGCATGGCTGCATGGTTAAGAAGTTCATTTCACAAGCTGGTTTAAGGGTTTTAGTCCCACTGTGTGGTACTTTAATTAAGTATTTTGCACTACAGCTGCTAACCAGCCAATGCCATGTGAGGGAATTTGGTAGACAGAAACTGTAGGAAGACCAGTGTGTGTGTGTGTGTGTGTGCATGCACACACAAATGTGTATCAGTGATTATATATTCCACATTTGTCCACTGATGTTGACATTCTTGTACACATTATGGCTGGTCACTCTGCATGTTTGAAGACCTGTGGAATAAAGAAATCCCTTACTTGAAAAAAACAGACAGGAAGAACATCCAGCTGTAAGATAATCCTGCCTCAAATAAAATCTCATTCCCAAACCATGCTAACAGGTACAAATACTGTATGTTGCATGGAATTTATTCTCCTGAGTTGTACAAACTTGGAAATTGCCTTGTTGTACTGCTGACCACAGTAGTATCTAGTTAAAGAGCATAACATCAGATTGGTTAACCAAATACAGTATGTTCTGTCCCAGTGCAATATGCTCAGCACTAGTATTTTGGTTAATGCAGCTGCTGTTGTTGTTTAGTTCCAAGTCAACTTTGACTAAACAGATCTATAAGCTTAAGTTTTCTAGCTATTAACCACTTCCAAGATCACATTAATTACCCTTTTTAAGACTTTTGTGAGTGAGTTGGCTGCTACTTGTAGCAGAGCATATGTTTGCATAGAACCTTACACATTGGCTCAAAGTGCATCAATATTTTACCCCAGCACCATATGAGCCATCAAGGGAATTTTACATGGTTGCTTGACCTGCTAGAAATAGCAACTAAATCTCCAAATCATCCCCTATTTTGTTGTATAAGGAAAGGCAACATTGACGTACACAGTCTTACATACTCATAAAAAAGTGAGATGATCATGGAATGCATTTAACCATTGCTTACTTAACTGGGGTTGCCTTATGACCCAACATTTATTAAATGCTTGAGTTGAATCTGTATACATTCTGAGTTCAAATCTTGTTTTAGTTTGCTTTACCTTCTGATCTGTGTGTTATTCCATTGACTATATACCCTAAATACATGCATTTCATTATCCCTATTTTGCATGTGCAGTTGTGAGAAACTCTGTATGGTCAATGTCATGACAATACTGTCAGTTATATTCCACTGTAAATTGCTCGGTGTTAAAGCACATAGGAAATCTTTTGATACCACAATAATGTTCTGCTGCTCTTAAACTTTTCTAGTTTTATGCTTAGTAGAGGAGGCAGTGAGAAATCATTCTTATGTGTGTGTGTGTGTGTGCATGCACACATATATAAGCATATATATATGTATATGTATGTTTGTGTGTGTATATGTATATATATATATATATATGTATGTGTGTATATATATATATATATATATATATATATATATATATATATATATATATATATACATACTTACACATACACACACACACATACACACACACACATACACACACACACACACATACACACACACACATACACACACACACACACATACATATGTATGGTAACAGTTAGGTCAAGAATAGTGAAATATGATGATGATATATATTTCATGGCTCTAAGTAGTTTTTGACATCATCATCATCTGTTAATATCCATCTTCCATACTGCATTGTGCTCCAATGTTGTTGTTGACATACTTTTTATAACTGGATGCCATTCCTAAAGCCAAACTCTTCACAGAGTGAACCAGATGCATTTTTCATGACACCAGCACTAGTGAAGTTGCCATGGGACTCACAAGACTAAGCGCCTCTTCATCTGAGTGGAACTACAGTGAAGAGGGAAGCAGCTTTATATAAGGTGACGAAAGGTTAGAGCATGAAGGAAGAGGTCAGAACTGGTTTCTTATTTTTGAGAGGCTGCATGGCTACTTGTATTATACAAGAGTGGGTGGAGGTAATTAGGGTAGAGCTGAAAAGAAAGGTAAAGATGGTGATGTTAGGTGTTAGGGAGGGCACTGGGATCAAAAGAACTGGATGGTTAGATATGGGGTAGGGCAGGGGATGATTAAATTGTATAATGAATGAGGATTGAACAAGAGATTTGATGGCACTATGTAGAAAAGTTTAGGTGAAATAAGTGGGGATATATTTGTATATTATTGTGGTTTCTGATTAAGGTTTTATGTTTTGTGTTTGTTTTACTTTTACAATACCTGTTGCTAAATTTTTCCTTTTATTTCTTTTTTTCTTCCACTGCATTGCTGAAACACTATGCAGCCTATAGATCTTCCCCTTGACCGTAAAAACAGCTCATCTCAGTCTGCAAGTACCACATCAACAACAACTAGCAGTCCAGCACTCTGTTCATCACCTGTCTCATCAACATCACCAACGCATGAGCATTTCATCGACTCAACTACGAAAAACCATTTGCATCGCATTTACATACCTAGCCTCCACACCCCTTGTACAAATCCAGCTTCCTCTCCAAGTGAAGAAAAAAGCTTTAGCAAATCTGACAGCATTGAGACTAGCAGTTTTGGAAAAGATGATAACTGTATAAAAGATGAACCTGTCTCTATCAGTGGAAAATCGGAAGTTGCCCTTCTAGAGCCGGACAATGTTGGCATGTCGGACAGATATTCTTATGTCACGTTTTCCAGACACCAGAATCATGATTATCACTATCCCAATCTTGAGATAGTTCGCCACCCTCCAGATCTCAAACGGCATGCTGTCAGTAGTTATGGTCCTCCATTGCCAGAGAAAAGCAAAAGGAAAAAAGATCGCCAGAAAGGAAACCATCAATCAAATAAGCTTCTCAGCCCAATGTCCACCTGTAAATATTGTCAAGAGAATTTCTCAGTGGAAAACAACTCCAGAGGGAGCTGTCAGTATGCACCTGACCGAGTTAAGAGTTGCATTGAACATGTAAGCTGTGTCACGTGCGCAACTGGTGTTATCTATCACTGTATGTCAGACACAGAAGGGGAGTACACACATACATGCATTTGTGATTTTCAGGACGATAACAATTGTAAAAAATGGACAATGTTGACATTTCTGTCCTTTTTATTACCATGCATCTGGTGCTATTGGCCTCTGTTTAGCTGCCATATGTGTGGCAAAAAGTCTGGCTGCTGTGGAGGTCGTCATCTTGCTGGTGGAGAGCATTGAGAGTGGTTACTGCTGTCACCACATTCTTGATACAGTGACAGCAGTAAGTTATACACTTGAGTGTAGGACATGCACTTGTGGAAATGATGTTAGCAGGTGGAATCAGCACTTGTTTAATGAAACAAAGACCACATAGAATGTGCTAATATATATATATATATATATAAAATTACACACACATACATACAATGTTACAGAAAAGACGAAAATAAAACAAAATATGGGATGATTTGAAAGTGTGAGAGAGAGAAAAAGAGAGAATTGAGTGAGGTGTGAGAAAAAGTGAGTAATTTTTTTACCTCCTCCATTTCTTAAGTTGAAGACAGAGAAGCATTTCCCCCCAGCCCCAATAAATAAATAAATAAGTAACAGAGTAAAAGAAATAAAGATGATATTTGGTATGTAAAGAAATGAAGAAGGTATTTTGGAATAAAATTGAATGAAATTACATGGTAGTGGATGTATAAGATTAATTTGAAAGAGTTAAGTAAATAATATTATATTGAAAAGCAAGAGATGAAGCATAAAAACAAATATGTGTGTGTGCGTGCATGTGTGTGTGTATGTATGTGTGTGTTCTACAAATTATAAGAAAAATATGGATATGTATACATAAGGATATAACTGCATGTATATACACATACAAGCACACAAAAACACGCACTCTGCATATTTACAGATATAAATATGTATGTGTATGTGTGTGTTTATATATATATATATATATATATATATATATATATGCACACACACACACACACTCACATACTTTTGTATATTCATTCACACGCACATATATATTTGTATATATGTTTTCTGTGTGTGTGTATGTGTATATATATATATACATACACACACACACGCACATATATATATACATATGCATATATATATATGTATGTGTGTATATATGTACATGTATATACATACATACATATATATATATATATGCATACTTATATACATATTTGTGTATAAATATTTGTATATACATACATACACAGACATTTCTTACAAATACAAGTGTATATTCATTTAAACAATACAAAAGAATCACACATACCCACAAATACTCACGTTCATTATTTACATGCTTGTGTGTGGATATATATGCATTTAGATATGTATACATATATTTCCTATATAGAAAATACACAGAACTGCATAAATATGAAGTCTTGTTATGCATCTTACTTTCTAAATTTATATATATATACAGTTACATATTAAATTCACAAGTACCAAGAAAGGTAACTTTGTTTTACTTGACATTGATATTATTGGAACTCTTCTCTGTGAAAAACAAGATTTAGTATGTGGTGTTCCTGAGAAGGGAAAAAAATAAAGTTCATGTTTGAGTTTAACAAGTGTAGCACTTTGCAGTTTTCATTTTTGTTTGGGGTCTTTGCTCTAAATGGCTCGGAGAGGAATAGAATTCAGGCAATAACACTTTCATTGTTCACTTTGATTTGTCTGAACTTCACTTTCATTTCACCCAAAATTTCTTTCATTAACTTAACCATATCATCTTGTAATCAAAGCAAGTAAACTTTTTTTGTCAGTATCTATCCTCTCCAAGTTACTTTATAGCAAAGCCTTTGTGAAGAGGAGTAGATAATTTATTTTTTTATATTATTAGATACTAACTCATTCATTCTAAAATCATAGTAATATATTGATCACTATAAACGCTTGAAATAAACAGTTATTATTATTCTGTGAAGTCTAGCTATAACTGCTAGAATCAGATGGGAAGATTTTTGACCTGTGGATAGTGCCAAAGGGAATATCAGAGTACTTATACACTCTCGTCTGCCTTCCATAGAATTTTTCCTATAGTTTTGAGAATCTGATGATTTCAGATATAAACTTATCACCTGCAATATACAGATGATTTGACAGTTTCATCCTTTGATCAATGGAAAAGAAGTCAGCTTTGGTACACTGGTGGATTGATTTCAAACAATGAAAGATGAATTGTACCTAATGTACTAAAGAAACTCATTTTTCAGAATTCTTGTACAAAAATACAATAACTAACTACTTAATATAAATATCTCTTTCAATGCTAATAAAATATAGTTATATTATAAATCATATACAGTTCATTCCTACCTAGTCTAGCATACGCAGCAAGTTAAAATGAAAGCTCATTTGGAGAGCCTATTAATGTTATCCTAGCATTTATATTCTCAATTTTCTTGCATTGACATATGTCAGTTTAGATATCAACTAATGTTTTAGATAATTGATTGTCATTAAAAGAAACAATTGCTGATTAAAAATGAAAAACAAAAGAAACACTTACATTCTAAAGAATTGTTAACTAGTTAAAATTAAGTTACGTTTGAAATCTTAGATAAATTTATGTTGTGAAATATTTATTCAGAATAAAACTTCCAAATGCTTGGATTCCTTTTCTCAATCAATAGAAATTTTGACTGGTAAAGACCATTGTTCCAAATCTGATTTTAATTCATATTTTTTCTTTGGACATAGATTTACAATTTGAGTATCAGTTGTTTCTTTTTATTACGTGATTGATATAAGATACTCAATATTATAGCTAAGTACATACATTGGCACATACATGCATACAAATATTTGTGTGTATGTTTGTGTTTGTATTTCTCCACAACCACTTGACAACCGGTGTTGGTTTGTCTACTTTCCCATAAGTTAGCATTTCAGCAAAAGGAGACCAATAGAATAAGTACTAAGTTTTAAAAAATATAACTAATGTGGTCAATTTGTTCAATAAGACCCTTCAAGATGGTGCCCCAACCTGACTGCAGTCCAATAACTGAAAAAGGTAAAAGATTATATTTATATATATAAATATATCTAGATAGATAGATAGATGCATATATATGTATGCATGTGTGTATCCTATTATATTTTTTTAATTATATACTTGTGTATGAGTGCAAATGTTTCTGATTATGATATATATATATATTGTAATATTGATATGTATTGATATGTCTGAATCAAAAATTGTATACATACAGACATATGTTTATGATAATTTGTATACATTTATACTTAGAAGTGTGTATGTGGGTGTAAAGAAACGAGACACAGTGTGCCATCTATCCATATTTATCTTTACCCTGTCTACTTCTTGCATCCAAATCTGTTCTCAGTTTAAAGTTAAGAGTTCACTGCATTGTACTATTATCTGAACATCAATGCACTTGA